>NW_022752171.1:83877-151223 GCF_011630105.1 Anneissia japonica
ATACATATATATATATATATATATATATATATATATATATATATGTATATATATATATATATATATTTATTTATTTTGTAAATGCAACGAATATAATCCTATACTAGACGACGGGTTTTACTAATGCCGATTTCATTCTAAAATTATGATCACAGACGTGCTGAAACCATCCACTAGACACCAATAACCTTTAATATTTAATGTATTTGTATGTTTATATGTGGACAGTCTTGTGATGTTCTTTCACTTTTATTGCGAAGTTTGTCTTCTTTCTCAAAAGAAAATATATTTCGTCCCCAAATACTTCCTTGTAAAGCATTGAGTGGGCGAATATGTAAATACTAAGGTACCTGAATTTCTGCACTGCATGGCTTTGTTAGTTACGCCTTAGATTGTTGATTTTACAGTGAGTTGTCGAGAAACGGACCTATACGATGATTTTGCTGTTTCAATTGTTTGCTCCAATTAAACACAGCATGACCCTATAAATTTGCCACGTCTATCGTCACAGCATACTTTTATTGCCCAAATATATATAATGTGTATGGATAACGCTAAGTGCTTCTCTAACGACAAATCACAGCCGCGAGTAAAGTAATGTCAGCGACCGGTCTGATATGGTTTAGCACTGTATACGCGTTTTGACGCATTAGCAAGAAACGCAACGCCTACTAAATTTAGACGTTGACTGGAAACGATCGGGAGTAAGCGCTAAGCGCTAGTTTCGACGCAGTTAAACATTTCGCAAGAGACGAGCTTCGTTCACATTAGAGCAAACTAGAAAGCTTTGACGCGTGCAAACCAGAGCAATGGAAAATGTGGTACTATTTGACTTGGTTCACGCTAGACCAATGCTCTAGTGTGAACCAAGTCTAAGAGTACGGAGCTCTTGCGCCCTAATTTGTATCGTTCTTCTAGTTGCGTTTGAAGCGTTTCTAGTGTGAACAGAGCTTATGTAAATGAGGCTACGCGTATCACAACCAATCCTAAGGCGGTACTACGTAGGGCCTAATATAGCAGAATGGAGTACTGTATTTACATTTTAAGGCGATACATGGACCAGACCGAGTTGTGTAATAAATCTGTGCTGACTGAGCCCTACTCCATTTGTAGCTTTGCATTCATATACCACCAAATAGGCCTACGCGTTATCATCGCTTGTGTCTATAGGAAACTCCATTATAGAGCATCCTGCACGGCACACGATTAACGCCGATTAATTTCTCAAATTTGCCCTTTGCTTCGGTGTATTGTTATTTTTATCATCAAAGAAATGCCGCATATTTTATGGTTGTCGCAGCAAATACAACTCGAGTTCTACCCACTGACTAATTTGACACACATTTTCATATAGGCTTAGATATGGGTCATATGACTAAGAGAGGTCTTTCTATCCTATAAAACAACAGTGGGACTCAACATTCTACATAACGCATAAATATTTAAGAATTTCAAATTTATATTCTTTAATGCATAAACAGTTGGTAGTTATCGTGTCACTATGGTGCCTTCCGTCCTCTATATTGCGCAACGCAAATGTTTTTAATCATTAGGCCTATCGCATTATATAGCACACTGGAAATCAGATAAATCAATATAGGCCTCATACAGTGCGTTGACACTAAACGTAGATTGATGGATCCACGTGGCCGCATGCCCGTGTCTGCTTTTGATGAAAATCGACACAAACTATTGTAGAAGAAAGTTGAGGAATATAATATAATATAATATAATGAAATGTAATGTAATGTAATATAATGTAATGTATGTTATGTAATATAATGTAATATAATATAATATATATATATATATATATATATAAATTAAATGTCATAATACTGAAAAACAATGCTGTAGGAAACAATGGCTGGATCTCAGTAGAGATACAAATTTGATAAGCAACAGTTAAAAAGTAAACCTAAGTAAACAGCCAGAAATCTGTCTCTTATACACATCTAGATGTGTATAAGAGACAGACATTATTGTATGCAATTGAATTTATCAAATTGAAGTTAAAGTCTAAAGGCCTCACCAATGGCAATGTGAGTGACGTAATTGGCAATTGTTGCAAAACACGTGCAAAGTTCACATAACATACGCGTGAGCAACATTTTTGCACGCAGCATAAGGGTGTTCCCCGGGGATGGAGGAATCTGAAATCTTTAATTTATGACTATTACAGTATTTGCCGATTCTAAATATATTCGCTTTTCTCTCCAACCAAACTACACGTGCGCCCTCATCGATCATAAAATTAAGACTACTACAAACTTACATGACGAACGTAAAAATATTAAAGATCCAATATGCTAAAATCACATCACATTTTATCATACCAGCCTATGAAAATATGGCATATTGCTGCCGTCATTCCGCTACTGCTATTTGATAATTTACACTCCCAATTATATCTCAGAAGCAATAAAAATATGTTTGTAAACCGTGCAGCTATTTCAGTTGTGAAAAAAAAAATCCTTTTTGCGTTGGATACTCATTGTTAACAACATGATCCTTACTAGACTATTACGGGTTTATGTCGAATGTGATAAGTTCACAAGAATTGTACTATTTATTTTGCATTTTATCCACATGGTTATCATCTGGTGAAGATGATGTTTAATTGCTAGTTTTAAGATAGGCCAGGACCATTAGTCGATACCGTGTCAGCAATTATATTAATTAAAACTATCATTATATCCATTATCATCAATTGTGTGTCTTGAATTTTTACATCATATTTTACAGAGATTATTTATATCAAAAATTTAAGTTGATGAACCTATCATGACTGATAATTAACATAAAATAAAACGACAGCATTGTTTATTTCCGTCGATTGTTGTATGTATCGTATAATAATCACAAGATAATTTAATTCATGTTCTTACTACTTATAATTCATTATTATCATATTGTGATCTTTGCACCATAGTAGTTCCAATTAATTGGAAATCACGGAGCGTCTGTCGGCTCCGACCAGATGAAGATCAATTCTTAGGCCTAATGTCTTCCGTCGACATTCTATTAAACATAAACTTCGACATTATTTACACACTTAGAATTATTGAATTCATTCATGGCTTCGATAATTAGCTTAGGGGTTATTCTAATATAGGTCTATGCTGCCTCAATAGAATCAACTAAAATAAAATAAAAAAAATAAAAAAAAAAACCCCAAAACACCGGGATACGATAATTTTCGGAAGTGCTTTTTCAGTAGTAGTTTTCAATTATAGAGCTAGGCCTAGATAGGCCCACTTACAGTAGGCCTAGTCTTCTTTTGAATAGGCTTACTTGAATTAAGTTTGCGGTATGTCTTAAAATAAAGAAGCAAACTCCCAGAGAGACTTGGCTTTTTGGCCAAATATTCAAACAAAGCGACATAGACAACCATTTTAAAATTACACAAACCATATTTGAATTTCCTGTCTCTTGACAGGCCTAATCCTAATGATGGGTGTGTTTACAGGAAGAGGGTGCGGAGTTTGCCAAAATTATAATAACAGACAAAGGATGAAACGTTTTTCGATGTTATTAGAGTTGTCTTTACAAGCAAATCTGAACAAAGTTCAACTATATTATTTTGCATAGAAAAGTAAACATCGAATTTGGCGCGAAGTCAATGGGCGACTTCGGTTTAGGATACCGGAAGATTTAGCTGCGCTGACGTCAGTCACTACTTTGCTGAGCGTTCCAGGTTACCAGGCTATTGACCAATCAAAAGTCGTTACGGTCCATCAATCATATTCTTTGGCGTCTTTCTGGACCAGTGAATTCGCCGATGGGAACCACCCACGTCGGTAGCACCGGGTTAGAAGCTGTAGTTAAACCACAGATTCACCAACACGTGCAGACGGATAGTCGCTGCTTAGCCAGGTTCTTTATTTAGTTTCAGGAATATTAGTAGCGTAGTAAGAATGGCGGCTGATGGCCAACAGAATTTAGGGGGCTCAGATTCACACGATCCCGGGTAAGTTTTCGATCTAAACAAGCTTTGATCTCTGCTTGGATATACTTGCTTAAGTATTTTCTATTCTTACTCCATAGCCAAACGATTGTCAGTGAGCGAATAAGACACCGGCGCTAAGACGATCAGCTGGGCTCAGCCAATGGCTAGGTTCATCACATAAACAATAGCTTGCATTACATTTGTGTGTTGATCGCAAAGGTTGATGGTTACATTTCTCATTCCTTGAAATTTGTCTTGTATCTTTCAACTGTAAACATGTCTGATTCTGATAACTCTTTGCATTTCAGTAAGATGTTTATAGGCGGACTTAGTTGGACAACTACCACAGGTAAGCATAAGCTTTGGCGTTTAACCACAAACTACAAGTGCACGTAAATTCCTTCTATTGGTGTTTACCCTAGGCCTCGAAGGAAACGGAATATTTTTCAATTGAATCATACTTAACGGCTATGCTTGGGTTGGTATAAACAGTCGAGAATTGTAGTCTGTTAAATCAAGCGAATATTGACTACGAAAACTGCTGTGGTACCAGCACACAGATGATATGTCAGTATTTTATTTCATATTCTGTCACTGTACAATCATGATATCAGTTGTCAATATATTTAGATTAAGAAGATATAATTTTAACAGGTTCTGAGCAATGCTTGTTTATCAAGAGAATCTTTGCTATTGAATTATTATAAACATCAGCATTTATACCATGATACACATATGGATGTATTTTCTACATATTTGAGGCATAATCTACTAAATACACAGAAATTTAGATACATAGTAATAAACAGCGTATCCTTGAATGAAAACAAATGTATTGTAATATGTAAAATTGCATTGCAATTTATACAGTGCCAGCTGTAAATTTTGAAATAGTGTTTATAATTCTAATATTCACGTTGTGTACTCTGTAGTAACAGCTTCATATCATATAATGCCACAAATTATTTTAAACACCATATGTCCATTCAAGTTATACTTGATATTTTCAACTTTGGTCACACAATCATAAAAATTTTGAGAAGTTCTACCCAGTTAAAAGCCTCTTGAGTAGATAACAATACTCTGTTTTTCATGTCTGGAGAACAGATAAACTAATCACATTGATTATTATAAAAAAATACTTGAAAGATTTCATCCTTTGTTTACTTTTTTATTAGATAAGCTTAGGGACTACTTTGCCAAATACGGAGATATCAGTGAATGTGTAATTATGCGAGATCCTATAACCAAACGATCAAGGTAAGTAATAGAAAAAATAATCAAATTTGTATCTGAAACTGACAATGCAAAAATGTATGTGTATTATCTTGCATAAGAATTGATGATTATAGTCTGCACTTTGTAGAAATCTATTTTCTGTAAACATATCACTCAGCCTATATGCAAGAACATTTCATATTTAACCTTCAAACTCAAAAATACAAAACAAATTTGCATATAGAATATCATATCAACTGCATATTATTGGTTCCGTATTTAACATATCATTATTAGGTCATAAAGCTTTAGAAATTTACGCAGACTATTTATGAATATAGGTTATAATTTATATTAATTCTTTGTCAGGTTATCTCAAGAGGAACATTATTCTTGAGAGAAAGTTTTAAAATCTTGAGATATATTTACAGAAAATTTCACAGTGCGTGTAAAAATGCAAAATTATTTATTGTTGTTACCTTTAGATTTTCATCAAACTCTTATACATATAAACAAATTATGTTCTTCAATGAAAACCTCCTCGTCACCACTGTTAACTTCTTGAATGATTTCTGAACAAGAAGTAAATAATACACTTGGGTTTTAAACAAGTGTAAATAACTTTAATTCTGGAACTCAAACTTACACACATTTCGCAGCAAGCTTTCTGTATTCTAAGATGGTCATCAAAAAGATACACCGATAGGTGGCACACTAACAACAGTTACTTTAGTTCTCAGTCCGCAACAGAAATGAGTTGAAGTTTAAATTATTTAAAATCCTGGATCTTGCACTGATCAGATATCACCTTATATGTGTTGGGTTTTCCCTGTTTTATCCCACATAGACATCCTTCCTATGGCCTTGTTAACAGACAGATGACTGTGTTTTAGAATTCTGAAAACCATCCAATGGTGTTGACCATGATCTTATTGTTTATAATTGTACTCTGAATGAAACCTCACTATTAGAAAATACTTCTAATAATAGTAACATTGGCAAACTTTGAAAGCTCTAAAATAGGACCAACAATTTTGGGTAAGGCCATGCTACTTTGCGAAGCACGTATAGAAGTGGGGGAGGGCTGATATTTAAGATTTTTGTTTCGAAATGCTTGACTATACGCATTTGCATAGAATTTAAATAAAAATTTCTTCAATTGCGTATTATCAGAAAACAGAAAGAACCAAAACTCAAATTAATGTATTTAATCACAATTTCTAGGGTTGACACATATTATGTCCAAAGTACTTTCAATGTTAAATATTTTTAATCAAGTTATTAGCTTTTTTCAATCAAAAATTAAAATGAGGTAAACAATTCCTGGCAAGTAACAGACATAAAATATACTGTTCATGTATTGTTTTACATAGACCTTTAAATTGTTAATCAATTAAAGGATTTTCATATCAAAAGGTCAGTAAATTAATGAAAACATATCTGTTGCAGTCTTTACAGTCTACTGGGTGTTAATAACTAACGTTATCCTTTTAAATTAAAGCTAATTCAATGTTTTATTTTTTTTGTGATTTTTCAAAACTATATTATTAGATACTGCAGATTGAAAATCCAGAACATTTTTCAAGAATTGATTACAAATACATGAAGGGCTCATCAAATAGACCAAATCAAATAAATTATGGTCAGCTTCCAATAAAATATATGAAACTGTTTTTGATAATTGATAAATTACAAGCTTGTTATGACAAAAGTTACTAAATGGATTATAAGCCAATATCAGGCCTATTCTAAGAATATAGGATCTGCTGTATTTTTAATGCGTCAGATAAACTAGTAATTAGTGTGAAAAGTGTTTTTTTTTTTTTCATCCTCTAATTTTTAATTGGCAAAATATGTAATTAAGATATTAAATTTTATAATTCAAATGTGGTATCTCAACACATACAGTATGGCGATTTAAATGACGTTTCTTCAAGTTGTACTTTGTTTATGGATTCGTCATTTTAAAATTATAGCCGCACCTAATTGTACTATTATTTCTTTTAAATTTTTAAGTTTCCATAGCAGCAAAGATAACTAGGTTACTGTGGCGTGGTGTTATAGTCTCTGTAATCGTTGTCAATTTTCAGATGAATTTTCACTCTACCATTGATAAACAAATTACAATATCAAGGTTTATGCACCTAGTCAATAACTTATTCAAACATTACCATTTGATATGCTCCTATACACTTGGTTCAACTCATTTTAAAAGTCC
Organism: Anneissia japonica; assembly: GCF_011630105.1. Lineage (NCBI taxonomy): Eukaryota > Metazoa > Echinodermata > Crinoidea > Comatulida > Comatulidae > Anneissia > Anneissia japonica. The sequence continues at coordinate 91,263 of NW_022752171.1, forward strand.
ATCAATATCATATAATTCTATTTCAAATTCAATAGTATTACTATTATACAAATTTAAGTATGTCGTAAATTTCTGGAATCTACCAATGTACTTTTTGATGTTCTTAGAATTAATAAAGCGTAGTTTCCCAAATATTCACTATCACAAAATTTGGTTTTTAATGTTACATTCAGTATAGACTTCTTTATTAACTGGTTTTGTTTTGCACCAAAAGCTACAGCCAAGAGGTTGCTGGCCAAGCTTGGCCCTTGTTGAATCAATAAAGAACACATGTTTTCTAGGAATATGATAAATATTGGACATGTGACATAACTCAAACACAGTAATCTATTTTTTAATATAACTCACAGTGTACAGCTACAAAAAAAGACATCTGACACTGCAGTGAGTAAGCATTACATTGTGCTCGGGTTTTGATAGACATTAACGCCACATCTGTGCTTGTCTGCTTGATGCCTGCCCTCTATATTTTTTTACGTGGCCATGGCTACAGTTGGAAATATTCTTTATGATTTGAGAGCTGTTAAATGTTTAATATCTACGCATTGTATCGCATATTAAGTGGCGCCAATTTATCAAAAACGTCCCACTTCATTTCAAAGCTTTACCATTTTCGGAAATAATTTTTAAAAGGTCAGCTGAATTCACCCAGCACTAGGCTACTACCCTGAAGACAAACTTGTATGTTAAATTAGACGTAGGATAGTGGGTTGAATTGCCCAAATGTGCAATATATACCCGTATAAAATATAATTCAAATATTATACCATTTTTATTTTAAATCAATACAGAATTTTTTAATGAAGTCATCATTTTTTAAAAGTCTGTCAGTGTGTCCGATGTATTATTCAAGCTTCAATTTAATTTGGATCTATCAATATTACTAACAAAATCAATATTTTCTTTCAATTAAATATTATCAAATAAATAATTAAGATTTCTTATCAGATAAATAATTAAAATTTCATTTAAGATTTCTTTGTTATAAAAGGTCAGTAAATATGTGTATCATTTATTATTGAGGCTTTTAAGTAAAAATAGAACATCTGTCTATTTGATATTACATTCTAATTAAAAGTCTTTTAATTTTGTATAAATGTCATCTATTAATTTCAGATGGTTATTTAGGGTTTTGTCCAATAGTTTGTTTTTTTGTTAAATCTGTTTACTTGTTGTTAATGTAACACTCTAATAGTGAAATACAAAATATTCAGTTACTAAAATATTTAAACAATGGCATAAACAATTAGACTATAAACTATTTTCAATCATATAGACACTGCTTATCAGGCATGTATTTTCCCATTGAATATATATACCAGGAACGGTACAATATCGACATCATTAGGTAACTTGGCGACTATAAATATATTGAACCACAAAGAATTTCTTTGAACTTTGAACCCATATGATACACTGTCCACAATTACCAATGCCCAAATGTCAAATTTATGAGTGGAATACAACTGATACTCTAGTTTACCGTAGATAGTAGGTGGAGTATTTAAAATAAATTTTAAAATTTCTGATCGTTTCTGACATTTACAATTGGTGCTCCTGGTACTATAGTATTACTGTAGTAGTCAATGTTATTCATTTATTAATAATTCATAAATCATTTAATAAAATATAGGTTGTATAGTTTTTTTTTGGATTTTTTGAAATGTATTTAAATATCATTAATTATAATGTGCTGTATTGTAGATGAATTTCTGTCTACCAAACTATTGACCATATTCAATTTATTCAGTTTCCTTTTTGAATAAGTATATAGAGTGGTAGAGCTCTGCATTAAGAAAGTGTAACATTGAATAAAGATTAATAGCTTTATTCATTTTCTAGATTTTTAATATATGACCTTCAATTTTCAAATTTTATAACAATCTATAGGGTATACAAATTATTATATGCCTTTGTTAGAGCTGGCTGGTTAATAGAGTACAACAAATTACTGTCAAAATAGCTCTCTAGGCAGGTAGTCGATGATAAATAACCACAAAATTATGAAATCTAAATAATTTATAAGAATATTTCACTTTAAACAATTTAAATACAAGATGTTGATGATATACAGTGCCACAGACCCAAACTAGTGCATAGTCTTTATAGGTACAAGGGTAATACCTTTGTAGCAAACACTCTGACTTGCTCTGACAGCCAGTAATGGTGATTTCAAATACAAATAAAATTTTATTTTTTTCCTGTTACTGAAGTGCGCTCTCTGCCACGAATAAATAGAAATGAATTTTGTTTAAATGTTAAATTTTTTATTTGTTTTTATTTTAACGTCCTCCACTTCCTTGAAATCAACAAATATAAGATATTGATTCTTCCTTAATTATATAAATTTTAAGCATTTATAAATTGCATTACTGCACTGTTTACATTCACAAATAAAATGATTTTTTTTCTCTTCCACCTAGATGCTTGTGGCAAAACCATTTTGCTACATAAGAAAGATTATTTTTTTACCCTCTGAAGTTCTTAAAAAAAACTGTTGCTAAATAAGGTATCAAAAAGGGCACGCCTAACTGTAATGTTTCTAAGTACACTTTTTCTTAGAATGTGTTCAGTGGAACCTTGGGGGAATTATGTAAGATCCAGTTTATACCGTATAATCTTGTAGGGCCTTCATAAATTCAAGATATTTTATGATATCACATAGACTGTTCAAAATATATGCTTGAGAGTATAAAGTTATCATTGGATACATTAATATTCCAATAGTTTTTTTCCTAGTATAGATTTATACATAGTATGCTCTAATTCACAATACCTTGTGAATCAACAGTATCATCCAAATTCATTAAGAGATGCCCTGTCTGATACAAAGTGCATTGCAACTGCTCTGATGCGAGATGTTAGTCCTCAGAAGGACTGATGAACTTTCAAGAAGATCCCTAAGGCTAGTAAGTCTTAGATTACTGGGGTTCATTAATGATGTTCATCAAAAACTGAGTGTATAGCTTTAATGAATTTGACTGAGGATGATGTGACGAATGAATATCTGTAGTGACATAAATCTGATCTTTTGTGTCATGAAAATTGCGCTTTGTTTTAACGATCTTTGTTTTGTTTAAAGTGATGAAAACTTAACTGATTAAATATAAACAACGTGATTTGCATACCATATTTATTAAATGCACACTGGGGCATTTAATGGTCAGGGGATTTTCAAGGGAGACATTTATTTTTTCTAATTGTAAGAAGAATACTGTATTTGATAAACTACCCTACGTTTCACTTGGTGTAAAGAGCATAGCACAAATTATTGTCAAGAAGTGTTATATTGTAGAATGATGATTATAGCTTTGGTTTCCAGGTTAACAATAATTTATTTGGAGATGGAGGGGAATTCATTCAAGGTACAAACGAAGACAACCCTCCTTAGGCTTTATTATTTTCTAGGGGGATTTATTCTCATCGACAATCTGGAGGGGGTTTTTATTTGAGTTGACGTTTATTCAAACTGGCTTTGTTTATTCTAGTAAATGTGTAATACATCATATCCAATAGCAGCAGATCACATGAGTCTGATCACATATCACAGATTTTGATTAAAAAACAAAATACAAATAGTAAAAAGCTAAATTAAAATTAAAAGTGTCTATTCAGGCTAAAGTTCAAGTATTATTTATGCATCTGTGTTAATTAGAAAGAAAAATTTTTGTCTTCAAATTTTAATTTATTCAATTAGAATAGAAGCTAATATTATAACACATGAATTTTTCAAATTTTATAAGCTTAAAACAGACAGCAGGGCTTATATCATTAAGATTGCATTGACTATACTGTGCTATATCCTTCTAGATGTTTTGGCAGTGACCTATGCAACTTAGCATGTTGCAAGCTCCATAGACTCAACTTGCTTGTAATGTCAATTCTGTTATCTACTATATGTTTTAATAATTCACTATCTTCATCACACTGAGAAATCATGACGACTGAGTCATGTTCTGTCTTGTAGAAGTTTATGTGAATTGAAGTGTAGAACTTCAATCTTGGAGTGAATAATTTATATGTAGTGTGATTAAGAAATATGATATATTAGTTTCAAAGAAGTCTGGTGCTTTTGTCATTCAAGTGTGGTTTTAATGGCAAGACATTGTCCAAGCTATTTTCCTTGTTCATTCAACTCTAACAAATCCTTCCATTTAAAAGTGCAATGACAGAGATATAACATTTAGAAAACTATAGGAACTGCTTGGTACTACAACGGTGCGAAGCAATAGGAAACAGTAAATGGTACTAAGACTTGTACTGGCTATCCTTGAATACAGGAACTTGTATTGTAGCTCTTTTCAATAAGGTTTTTCATACGGTAGCATAGGACTCTCCTTGTACACAATGTGTTCAGTATTTGTTTTGTCAGTCGTGGGAAAAGGTGTGTTGATGTATAGAAGTAAAAGCTACTGATTATAGATGTATTGTTAAGTAGGCTTGAAGAATTTTGAAAATGAACATAAATATTCACATAAATATTCAATTGTATCCTACGCCACCTTTGCACATAAACTGTTATTTGATTTATGTTTACTTAGATACTCTACATGTGCCAAAGATCATCAATAAAAAGTATACTGTATGTGAAAAAAAACATTTCATGTACTACTTTGTGAAGCTAAAAAAAAAAAAAATCAGTTCCATATATTTAAATTGCCTTTTCTGTATAGTTTCAGTTACTAAGTTAAAACTTGAAAAAAAAATGTTATCATTATCAAGGAGTAAAATAATACATTTGCTGTATTTCTATTAAAGGTTATTCTTCTAGTAAAGTATCAGTAAATCAGCAAAAACTTTTTTTTATCTGTTTCGGGTTGGAAGTTAATAACTAGCTTGATATTTTTATATGAGCTATTTGAATTTCTAAGGATAAATGTTTGGCAAGCAGTACTGTACATCTTCAATAGTACATTAATTCCCAGATAAAGGAGAAAATATTACTTATTATAAATAGTGTTAATCTAGTTAATTGTCATTCTAGTATCATATATGACTGGGTCGCTAGGAAGACAAAATGCTAGGTATGAAATAATGTAGAGATTCCCAGAGGCAAGCACTTGTACTGACTGTTCGACATGCATAGAAGCTTAGTGTCAAACTGCCCATGGCATAGCATCTTATCGAATTTGCATTGAATATCAAAGTTAAATATGTTCACTTTTTTCTTTTAATTTGAGAGACTTAATCAATAGTGAATTCGGACTGATTAATCTAGAAATATTCAACATTTTTGTATGGAATTGGGGGATTTTCTCTGCTTTATAGTTAATGAAGTATATTGATTCAGTAATATAATAAAATTTTAATTTGTACGTTAATGCATTATTAGTTATAACTTTTAAAGGGTTTTCAAATACCGTGTAACTTCCATTGATATATTCAAGAGCTAGCAACAAATGGAAAACCTTTCATGATAACAATTGTGTTGATGATGTTAGTGCAAACTTTATTAATGTCTAATATAACTTGCGATCGTAAATGAGAATTAAACAAGTACATTGCAAAGTAAGACAGCCAAGTGAAGGACTTATAGTGATTTGCTACGCTGACTAGGTGCAGCAAAGCTCTAATGAATAAGTCAATACTTAAAGTGAATCAATTATGGTTTTGAGAATGCATCACAATGAACGTTCAAATTTCTAGGTTGTAAAAAAAGCTTGTTTATAAATAATATACATAAACAATTCAAGAACAATAATTAGGCTTTGATTATAAGCTTTTGTCTTCCATATTTAACAGGGCTTAGTTTTAAGTAAATGTGTACCAAAAAGTACGAAAGTATGAGGATTTATTTGAGAAATTTGCAAAAACTCTATCCCAAAAGCTTTAAAAGTTCACTATGATAGATGAACTCCACTGGAGGGGAAATCCTCTTCATCCACTCCTATTCTACACACTCTTCTTTGTAATGTTCTACATTTCTCTAATTTCTTCCATTCACTTTTTTTTCAGTCTTCTCCCTTCTAACCAGGTCTCTTGGCACCTAATTAATTACTCTTCTTTTTTCTACAGTATGTTACTTGCTTGTCTCTTTTCTTTTAAAATAGCTATTAGTTCTTTTATAACTTTTGCTCTCCTTAAGGTAACCTCCTCCCTGCCCCTATTATAAATCAACGTTCTTATCTGTTTACATAATAAAAAGATGTACATTCTCGCCCCACTTGTAGTGTGGAATATAAACTACCAAAGTGTTCTGTAAACTGTCTCTCGTTATTAGGTTTTTAGGGAGAGGAGTTTTAAATACTGTAATACTATTTCTTTAGGGAAGTGTACATGATGACATAGCATTTCAAATACAGTATATGATCATATTTTAAACAGGAGTTGTCAGGGAGGAATAAAATATTGTACTGTACATTAGGAGATGCTTTCACCAAAAAGACTGTTGCACTAAAAATACAAATATACTAGAATAGCCTGTACAAATATGTAAGTGTAGAAATGATTAATAATTAACTTTTTTTTTACAACTGACATAACCAATAGTAACAATAAAATTTATAGTGGAACTACAGTAATGATTTTAGCAATAAACAAAAATAAATAAAAAATCTTTTCATATATTGATTGTAGGATAAAATCCTGTTTATGGGATTTGTGCCTGTCAGCCTAGCATTGAAACTTTTTTTTAAACCGCAAATATACAGCTATACTAATACTATTGTAATGTTATAGTTTTGTTTTTAAGTGGACAATAACTATCAGCTGAGATGAATGCGACTTGGCACTTTCTATCTAGCTTATGTAATCACGGTACACTTTAACACAATCATTTCTTAATTCAGTGAGTAAATAAGATCTTCAGAAGGTCTAAATTGGCTCAATAGAAGCTTTTTTACTTTGCTGCTTTCAACACTCTAAACTAGAGAAGGTATTATTTTAGACCAGGTGTTAATTATTCTACTAACCAAAAGAGACTATAGAAAACGAGTGTTGTAATTTTCTAGCAAGAGAAACTTTGTTATTATTGTAGATGGTGTAGTATACTATAGCACGTAGACAATTCCTCGTAGATATGTAGAACACTCTGTATGCCCTGCCAATAGTATCAACAAATGACCTCAATTCCTATTAGATTCTTGTATTTTAATTGACTCAATATTCTTATGTCGTACAACTGTCTTTATCTTTGCTACAGAAGATTCATCTATCTTATTATCAAGGTTATTTAACGATTAACTCACAAAAAGCTGTAAAGAAATAGTTATATAATTTGCAGATTTATTGGTGAAACACAGGATTGAAATTAATATACATTGTTATTTTGTCTTGTCTTCTTTTCCTCATGTTTTAACACGAACATTCAAACATTTCCTGGAAAAACATTATACAACTTCCTTGGATCTGGAAATAATCACATGATCTGTAAATTTGCAACTTAAAGCTGATGCAACCTGTGTTGTAATAAAATTACAGAAAATGACTTTTTTATTACTTAACATTATACATATTTATCAAAATACATTTAATTATATCTAGTAAGCCTGAATACACTTCTTATTGAAGTTAAAAAACATTACTGGCCCTTAGTCTAATTGCTACAGAAAATACATATAAAACATTTTTACATATTTCTAGTAAACCTATTGTTATAAAAATTGAAGCTTCTGATTCTACAACCATGGAGGAATTAGTTTATGATACAACAGTGATGGTGTTCTAAAATCAGATTTTCCTGGTTGCGTATTTCTGATTAAATGCCCTATTACAATGGTCTCTTTTAATTCTCTGCTTCCTTGCCTACGTTTGCAATAATTGAAAGTAAATGTATGTTATAGAAACAATAATGTATACTTTTTATATATTTAACAGTTTTTTTTTTTACATTTTTTAGGGGATTTGGTTTTGTAACATTTTCTGATCCTAACTCCGTCAACAATGTCTTAGCTGAGGTTAAACACGAAGTAGATAGTAAAAAGGTAAGTGTAATCTATATATATTTCTTTAAATTTTATTATTTATTATTATATTTATTTATTTCCTTCATAAAATATATAAAAACTTATTGAAATTGAAAGGAAAAACAAAATTCATTGAAACAAGGAGAATATACGGATTGCTGAAGCTGGAAGCGAGGATATCATAAAGGAACGGTGTTCCTGTCCAATAAATGTTCGGAACCCACAAGCACTCATCAGAAAGAAGAATAATCACGCAAAAAAAAATATATTAGAATGTTATATGAATGATAACATTTTCTTAAAATAAAACTAAAATTAATAATAATTAATAGGTGGTATTTTCCAGAAGAGCCCCCAAATATATACGAAGAATAAAAATTACAAGTTATAATAATAATTAATAAATTTATATATTTTTTATTAATATTAATATTGTTTTTGTAATTAAAATAAAATAGATATAGATCCTTGTGAATTGCAGTCAAAATTTTCTTTATAATTTTCTGTAACAAATACACGCTGGTTGTAGAAATTGTGACAACTAGTACGACGAAATTCGTGTTCTCGAGAGATTTAGACTAGACTAAAACCGTTCCTCTTTGTTCCAATGTTTATTCTCCAATATGGATTAACCTACTATTAATATATTCCGTATCTCAAATGTAAACTAATGGTAGTTTCATAATTCTGGTAATGTTTATTGCAAACTGGAGATAGATTGGATTTATTGGATTCATCAGTACAAAACTGTCATTGTTAGATCAATGCACATAGTTAAGAATCTTGGAAGGCCAGCCTAGCATTGTTTTTAGTTGGAATTGTATGCTACAAATAATGCTCTACTTCAGTTACAATCCATGCACTGATTAAACACTTGTGTTCTATGGTGATTAGGTGATCATGTTTAGCATACTCTCCCACCTTTGGTCTTGTCAATGTGTTACACATCGGTGCCAATTGTATAGTGTGCAAAAATGCTCTAGGGAAAATTGCCTTGAGATGCATAAGTAGGTGAAAATTCCCCGAGAAGAAAAAGAGAAATCTTTTTGGAGATATTTGCACACAGGATTGGTAAGACTTCAGGAAGAAAAGTTTAAATCTGGAGAAACACAAAACCTTTTAACAGGATACTTATCCTTATAATGGAATACTGTATAAACATAATAATTAGGTAGTCAAAATCTGATTGTAGAGAATTTTAGAACTCGCACTTTGAAAAGCTGACTGTAGGTTGTTTGTACACTCTGTATAATATATTTTACAAACCAAAGAAAGTATTAAAAGTGTTTGCAATGTTCATTCGGATTGGCAATGGTAGATCTGTAACTTAGAGCGAATGCAAGTTTTTGGGTCCCTGAGGGCGAGGTATTCTTATTAGTGTCTAGCATGTTGCGCAGACATTCAATGTCACAGAGCATCATACCAGTACCTGTCATCACCATTTATACTTTTGGTGGAGACATGTAAATAAATTGTGCCCTGACCAAGGACATCAGAGAAATGTATAACAAGTCCAAATACTGTACCAACCTACACTTTTCCCACTAATGTATGAAACGCCCTCATCTCATAAAGCCTTAGTAAACAATAATGTTCTATTTATGTACAGTAGCACATTTGTACTAGGTAACTCAGTGTATGCACTTTTACAAAAGAATTTAATTTCAAGTTAAAATATGTGACTGGCTCTGGCAAAACTTGCCGTTTGTAGGAAAAATTCAAAATTGAGTTTTGGGTGTTTTTATATGGGTGTGTTTCTACTGATAAGCACAAAATAATCAATTTTTTTAAACCGACTTTTTTAATGAGTACCTGACAGCCTGCTCGCGTTTTTGATTTTTCGAAAATGGGTTTCCGTGACGGAAATTACGTGATCATTTTGTTTATACAACACATTGTTTTCCTAACTGTATAGGATAGTATCTTTCTCATTCCTGTCATGATTACAAGGAGTAGGACGGTGTGGGGCGAGAAGGCAAATGTTTTTGGCTGTGCTCATTGGCACAATGAACGAGCGAGCCAAACGATCGACAACGGTAGGCCCAATATCCCCCCACAAAATTACAAAACGAATTCGTCGCTCCACATGTTTGTTAAGCCTAGGACATGAACAAGAGGAAAAATTGTTTTGAAAGTTCGCGCCTAATACGATCTAGTCTTTGCAGTGATTGACCTGAAGGTCACATTTCATCTGATAATTGCTTTTTTTGTGTTGCATCTATGGTGCACTACCAAAATCGGTTATTTGCCGTCCAAACACGTTATCCATTGCGTGTTATTAATCGATTTTTTTAAATCGCTTTTTTCAAACTCGTCCCGTTTCTACTACGAGAATAAAAGCGATTTTTAATTGATTATTTCTGTCCAGTAGAAACATGCCCTATGTGAATTCTTCTTTAAAACAGTGTTTATTTGATGGAAATTGGTTGAGTATTAGTAAAGTTATGAATATGTCATTCATTGGATATCACTATCAGCTGTGTACTAACTTTACTTCAGATTTAGTGATTACTATTTTGCAGAAATGTTCTTCAATATATTTCTTATTTTATAAAATGTAAAAACTAGAAAATACTCAAAATTCAGATTCTCAAACGTTTCGGGTGCTTGTGGGAAATTATAAATTTCGACAAACAGCAGTTTTTAACTAGAGCTGTTCACATTTTTAACTGTAATGATGCATTCATTCACAGCCCTTCTTACAGTACTCAAGGCTAGAAGCAAGAGCACCAATCGTGTTCCACTTATTATTTTAATTTATTTTGTAATTTGTACTATACTCGCAAACTTGTTAAATATTAACATCATGTCCCATGTGGCCCAGATATGTTTTATAAACTAAATCTCATTAGCCAAGCGTTTTAAGCACCTAGCTACAGACTCATAAACAACATGTTTGCACCTTACTCGGGTAATGCTCCCTTAAAATAATGAGTTGATATTGAGAACATGTCTAAAAATCTTGCATGTCATAGATGGAAGAAGTTTCAGAGCGATTAGTTTTTAGTATATAACCTTCAATTCATGTAGCATGTGTTGGTATGTATGTTAATGTATTAACTTGCTGTCCATACAATTAAAATCCACAGTATATTATTATTACATGGAGCGCCTATACTTGTTTTCGCTGGTGATGCATTTCCAATAATTTCTTTTTCAGAATATATTTTTACAGTAATGCATTGTTTAGTTTAATACTGATAATGTATATTTGTTATTTTAAAAATTTTCTAGGACCTTGACATTGCTAATAATGCTTTAAGAATTTAAAGTACACATAATTACTTATAGAAATAGTACCATGATGTATTTAATTTTTTTTTTCTAATAGTGGTACCTTGAATGAATTCAGTATAATTGAATGATAAAGCACAAAATACTGTTTGTTAAAACACAGAATAGTAAACAAAGAGTAGGCCTATATGAAAAGACCAACTGACAGTCTCAGATTTTTAACTTCGCATAATCACTAATTATCAATTAAATTCAATTCAATTAAAATTAATTTATTCATTAAAAGAACATGTATAAATACAAGTACAATATTCATCTATCCCACCTGTATACAGTAAAGTGCATCTTCTCATTTAGTCTTAAATAGTGGTAGCTGTTAAATCTATAAAAATAAAGTTCAATTACAGTATTCACCAGAAAATGAAATGTTGAAGTCTGGAATGAATTTTTAAAACATATTGTCTCTGGTTGTTTGTTCCATTGTTCCAATATCACAAAGCAGTGCCTCGCTCCTTATGTTCAAGTTGTTTACATTCTGTATAAACTGAATTAAATTATAACACGTCTATACGAGATATGAAGCTTGCTGATTACCAACTGGTGGTTTGTCTATTTTTACTACCCATGATGCATTTGTGTCTGTGCTACACAAAGAATTCAATAAACAATAGGATAATTAATCATGATTTGCTTGTGGCTTTCCAAAAAAAATACTGGCTTCACTTGTGAAGAAAAGAATAATGTATGCAAACCCCAATTAGTCTCATATAAACAATGTAATTGTATGACAATATCATCACATGATGACACACTTAAAATTGTCCTGTTTAACATTCATTAAACAACAACATTTTTTTTTTGCTAACTTTGCTAGTAAGTGGCATTTGATCCGTTTGTTAATGTTTTTTTTTTTTTTTTTTTTTTTTTTATTTTCAGTTTTTTTTTTTTTTTTTGTAATTTCAGGTTGATCCTAAAGTGGCATTTCCCAAACGTGCTCATCCGAAGGTAAGCAACTAACACAATAAGTTCAGTGTTTGAGTAGTAAACCAGTTACTACTTGGAAATATACTTTGTTCACATTAGACCCATTAATAATAAAATTGCTGCTTTTTTAAGGAAGTATATCCAGTGTGAGCAATAACCAAGTTTAGCTAAGCAATTTCTGCAGAAAAAAATTAACCAGGCTAGTTTCATCTCAGCCCTGTTCACTATGTGGTCAAATGTACCGAGACTAATTTATATAATGTGTCTTTTTGTAACTTGGAATAGGGATATAGTAATAAGATTCAATGAATGCATCCATGCTCTTACTTGGTGAGTGGTTGCCCAACACAACACCAGTCTGATAGCTATCATTGGCATTCTGAGTAAATCCTTATTGAAAACAATCTGACAGGACGTCATGAAATCGCGTTGCCTGCCAGTTCACCAACGTAGTGTGTGTCAGCCCTTATTCTTGACAACCAAACTACAGCTCCATTCCTGTTGTAAAAGGCTATGCTAGCTTCACACTTGTCATACTCATATAAATCAGAATGAATTGATTATCTACACTCTACCCATGTGAGACCATAATGAATAAACAACTTGACAAACAGATAAATACATCACAATTTTTCATCTGTCAAACATGTCAAATGACATATATCTGCATAGTTCATAACACTGTTCATCATTTCTCTCTTTCAAATTTTGTTAGGTATATTTCAGCCTTTCATTATTAAAATATATAAATGAATGATAAAAAGTATAAAAATGTGTTAACATTACATTAAACACATTAATCTTTATTATATGTCTGTGAAATCAGTTATTTCCTTTATATTGGAATAATATTATTTTTTTTCTACAAAAAAAGAATCAGCCATAAATAAGATATTTTATTTCAAATTAATCCCAATTTATGCATTAATGTAGTTTTAATGTCAGTATAAAATAGATTAACTATGTAGCTACATAATTTAAAGATCCAATTTCTTGGGAAATTTCCTTCATAAAAAGATAATAAATTTCCTGATGCACTTTAAATTCAAAGCATTGTTTATTCAAGTTCAATTTCTTTTCAACTCAATCTATCGCCAATCTATATACACACACAGGAGTACCTATTATGTTTCGGCAGAATTACGGGGTCGATATTTCAATCCTCTGTGGAATAGAATATTTTACAAGGCTGTTTGTATGTTTGTCCCACGTCTGACTGAAAATAAGGTAAATGGAGTGAAATAAAAAAATCCTTGTTCTACTTAACTTTATTATGTTTAAATTCTTGCAGTTAACCCGACTTTCCAATTTATTACTGCAGTTGAGAATACTAAGATCTGATAATGCATACAGTCCTTTTTTTTTTTTAATTTCAAATTAGATTACATTCTTTAATATAGTTAGTTTCTTTGCTTTTAGAACATATTTTATTGTTTGGAATAATGTGTTGTAAAATATAAAGAGGTGAAGTCCGTTTGAATTATCATGACCTATATTATAAGTCTGTAGAGGATGATAATGAAACTGAAAACTACAAGAAGACATTATATTTTTTTTATCCAAGAACGTAGGAAATTTGATCTGTATGATATTTCATATAATTAGAACACACATATTTTTTATGAGATCAGTGTTATAAGATTTCTACATATTTCTGCCAAGGATACATTGACTTTTATCCATATCAGCTAAAGGCAGGGGTAGGTGCAGGTGCATTAATATCCTCCACATTTTAATCAAAATACATATTTATTTCAAATATTCATGTAACAACCATCAGATAAAATTATATAAGGCATATGAAATATATTATGTAATATATTTTATCCCCAAAAAGAGATTATAATATTTCAGTCAATTTTGTAGGAATGTCATCAGGTAATTAATTTCATTTCCATTATATTTTCATTTGTTATAATTCTTAGCACCTGCTGCTAACTACAAATATTCCTTAATAGTTTGATTTAATATATGCTTACATATCAGGTAGTACTGTACACTGGTCAATTGCCTTGTGTCTTCCATAAGTGTCACAATCATCCTATGGAGGGTAGAATCATGGACTAATATAACTAGCAAAGTAAATATTTACCAAGATTTTGGCACTAAGGCTCTTTATAGACTCATGAGCCAGCTTAGCAAATATAAAATTCTACTTCAAATCAAAATACAGATTTGCTTAACAGACATGGATTTGATTAAAAGTTTACTCATCAAACAAATCATTTGCATGTTATACCAGGATTCTCTGCTTTGTGTTTAAAGGCTAGTGTGTGAGTGCTAAGTCTATAGGCAGATAGGGAGGGGTATGTACGTGGCGTGGGGAAAACAATCATTTTAATTCGTCATGGATCATTCAGTTTTCATTAATTTGCCATGCAGGATCTCATTATCAGCAATCTATAATTAACTTCAATTTATTGCAGCTAAAACATAGTACAATCTGGTAGACTGCTTTGAGACCCAATCTCTCTGATATGATAATAATTTTGGAAATTGTGAATATTTATTTTATATAAATTAAATGAAAAATTACTGTGTGTCAGAACTGCATATTTCCCCCTTCAAATTGTATTGTGCAGACACAGCAGCATTTGAAAATCATGGTCGATCCGCTGGCAACTTTTGACTTGCCCAACACAATTTGGATTTGAAAATGCTAGACACAAGGTATAAAGTCAGTTGTTATGCTATAAACTTTATCAATTGGAGTTTAAGAAATAGTTGTTTGGGCTACTAGGAAATATATATACATATATAATTGTGTGTGTGTGTAATTAATATATGCTACAAAAAATAAAGAAATTAAATGCCAACCTTAGATTATCGGGTATTTTGGGTTGGTTGGGCTTGGCCAATACTGTTTTTATTCGGCATTGTCATTAAAGCTGATATGGTCTTCCTAAACTCAGAACACTGGGTAATGTAATGTAATGTAATGAATTGAACGTGATATTTATTACTATGTTAGTTATTTAATATGGATTGTCAGACCTTCATGTTTTAAATAATGTTCATTATTCTTAGTGCGAGATCAATTCAAATTCTAAATATAATGTAATTGACAAATTATGATTCTGGATACTGATAAAAACATCCTAATGCTATTACAGTATGTGCAAAAAATATAATTATTGAAATTAATATATGAATGAATATTTAGATACTAGTGAGCATATATTATCTACTATAAAGTTAATAAATTATTCTTTTATATAAAGAAAATATACTGCCTCTAGTTCTGCCTAAGGGGTTGATTAATATTTATTAGTGAAGATGATTTGAAGATTGTTTTCATCCCTGATACTAAAGCCTATTCATTTTTGAAACTTTCATATCTACTTAATTCATTTTCAATTGTATTGCTCATTTGCATATGGAATATTACCATGGTTACTTGAGATAAACCTTGGTGACAGGTAGATTATAGATTACTTTCACAAATTTTCAATAACTTGATCTAAAAAAATTACTGTAAAGGACATGTCATTGTTGTACGATGGTTAATGTCTTTAATATATAGACGATCAAACCACTTAAGACCATTTATGTAACAGCTTTTGTGATGCTAGCCCCTATCCTTGGTTTGAGACGGTTGAAGGGCTGGGACGCCAGCCTGCACACAGGGTGGTTAATAAAGAAACTAATGGATTGATAAAGCCATGATTAGGTATGTGTATTAGTGTAAAGCAATTGAAAATGCCACTCAAAAGACACCAGTATATTATCATTAAAAGATATGATTCAGGCAGACTGCAATGCTACCATTTGTATAACTATTAATATAATTCACAAAATGTATTAAGGTAATATATTAGAATAATTGTGTCATTTTAAAATCTATTTTTGTCATTTAATAAATCATCTGAATATTACATCAGTACAACATCAATTTGGCTTATTATATCATGTTATATTTATTAATTAGAAAATGAAAATGCATAAAATGTATAAAAATAATTTAATAGTGTCCACAAAAATACACAGAATTTACATAATTTTACAGTATAATAATTTAATTTAAATAGTAACCTGTGTATTGAAGACAACTGAAACATACTTTCATTTGTGTATTAATTATAAATTTCTTAAATTGTGTAAATATTACATACTGAATTTATTTTGTCGTAGGCTAGACCAAGAAAAAATTTACTACTTGCTTTTTTCAAATTCCACATTGAAAATCTCCCAGAAGAAAGCCAAATCCACATATGGCGAGCCTTTTATTACCTTACTTTTTGGACCTGCTGCCCGATTTAAAAAAAAAATGAATTTTGGCCTATTTCTATAGTTCACTCAGTCTTTTTTTGAAAGAATCCTGTCTGATAAAACATTGGCATCAAATCCACCAAAATGGTGAATTTTATATTCTAAGATGCTTCAGATCAAGGCCATTTTCCCTCATTCTCTTACCCCACAGGAGCTCTCCTGGTCCTACCAGGTTGTCTAGGCAACCTTGGATTTTTGGTTCATAAGAAACACACTTAAGGAATTAAGATTTTATGCCTAACATTGCCACTCATAATTTTTTAGATTTTCATTTACAAATTTGATAAGCTCGTAGCAATTACATGTTTTTTTCCCCAGCTCATTTGCATATATTATGTGGTTCTTATTTCCAACCGACCTCTGACTTGGTTGTCAGATGCTAATGCAGTTCTGTGGTTGTGTGATTAAATAAGAACTAAAGTCTGTTTATATAAGTCAATTTGATAGCTTGATTTAGATCCATCAACCCGAGTCTTATAACTGCAACTGACAAGCCACATATATCAAACATTATTATGCATTCATGTTCTTAGCATATCTTCCCAAGTACAAATTAGTACTTTTACATATAAAAGTTTCTACTTTCTAATCATTTTTAAATTATTGTCAAATTAATTTTAGTGCAATATCCATTTTGTGTGACCTGTCCATCGATATCTCATTAAACCAAGTAAATAAGATATAAACTTGAACGAGACAGATGAAAGAATTTGGTTTGCAAATTTAGAAACTTTAATACATAAATCATTAAATCAATCACCAGCTAAATTAAGGGTCTATGTAAAGAAGATATTAATAGTATTGCATATCTGTTAATAGGTGAGGAATATACTTGTTAATTGGCAGAGAAGATCAGTATAAGCAATTAAAATATTGAATTTTATTGCCCAATTATTTTCTCAACAAGGCAGTACTGTATCATAGTACTAGGCCTATCTCAAGTTTGGGTTTTATGGACTGTACATAGTTAGCAAAAAATATCGAAATCAGTTTAAATTTGCTGATTATTTGGCTTTGTCTCTTCTAGTAATAGCTTTCTTTTGTTGGGCATCAGTCAGTAGGGTTGTGAAAATAATTTGAAATTCCTACTTCTATAAACACTGAGGTAGTGAACTGAATCTTTTCCAACATCTGAACATTTTTATTGTCTATAGTTTTCAAACAAAGGATACCACTTTGCCCCAGTGCTTTAAATGGATTTGTACAAGTCCATATAGAGAGGCTATCCTAACTTGTTTACTCTTGTACCCCAGGGAAAGTAGGATGCACTAACTCAATCTTTATCCAGCCATAGCACTCTAGACTATCCATAATGTCAACATACAGTACTAACCATAGGCTATGTTGGAAAGAGCAGTAAGTATGGAAATAATCTATAAGTTTGGTCTTAGTACTTGGAAAAAATCATTTAGCTATTTGTGACTATTTCTCTCTTGCTTACCATACAGAAATGCATACTGTATGTATCCAAAAAATGATGTCACCTTAAATTATGATGGTTGTAAAAATTACTCCGATAAAAGATACCGACAGTTCATTATGTAATCCTAATTTTATATGTCGGATATATTTACCACGATAATTTATTTATAAAATATTTGGGCAACTGATATGTGCAGTAAAGTAAATTGTGCTAGTGAACTTTTTATTATATCATGAATAGAACAATTTTGATATTAAATAATGCATATTAATTACAAATATTGTCCCCATTATTATTGTTGGTTTGTGAGGGTTGGTAATTTCAGTAGTGTGTTGGATACACATAATATGAATTTATTGAATATGTAAGTAGGCCTATACAGCAAACCATGTAGAATGTTAAGGTATGTAGTAGCAGAATATTAATAATTATGCAATATATTGCATTTATTTATTTATTATTTAATTAAGTTATTTAATAATTTATTAATTTATTTATTGCAGTATGTTGCATTTATAAAAATGTAAAATAACAAATTTCTGAAAAGCCCTCTTAAATTTAATGTCTGTAGCGATTTATTTTGCAACAGTCATTATCTGTTATTTTATGTCCTACGGAATTGCGGCAGTAAATGTTCCGAGATTCAGACTACGAGTGCCGTACAAATTTGGAATAAAATGAGGGGAAACTGATTTCCTTAATCAATTTATCTTTACATGTGGCGTCAGTGTTGCTCAATAAATTGTAAAATTAGATGGGAGACTGCATGATGGCAAATATTGGTTGTTGTTACGGCATCGTCTTTCACGGTGCCGTAATGCATTGTAAGCTTATATTTCTCATTAAAAAAAAATTGTATTACTGTTCGGATCCAGCTATTCAATAGATTACTCCTCTGACACGGTAAGCAGAGTAAAGAAATTGATGTGGAATCTGTTGAGGCATTTCAAAAAGAGAATTGCGTATCGAGATGATCTTGTACCACACATCAGTAGTTGCCGCTGTAGCATAAATACTACATAGGGCTATGTATTTTATGTATTTGTATATAACAGATGCTCCACTGCTAAATAGGAAAGTTCTGTACTATGAGGGTAGATTTTTTTGGAACTTGATAGCTTTATGACATTGTTGTAGTTATGATAGTTATTTTCATAAAAATTACAAGTAAATTAGGCAATTTTTTTTATGCTCTAAGAAATTGTAACTATATTTTGGTCCAAATAAAAAATGTGAATCATATCTGAAATCAAAAGTGGTATATACAGTAAATAATAATTAAAAAAAAATATTAGAATGTTTCATCATATTGAAAACATTTATAAGATATTAATTATGTTAAAATGTGGAGGACATTAGTTGGTATTCAAATTTTTTTGTGAATGGTTTACACAATTCTATAGCAATTCTATAGCATTCTATTCCATTCCAGTTAATATATATTCTAGGCCAACCCCATAATTGCCCATGGGTGTATGCAAGGGTGTCCAAAGACATTTTTTTTTTCTAGGGCCTTTTCACAATGATGTAAATGAAAAAGCATTGATGAGGTACCAGCAATGAGTCCAAAGACCTTGCTCTACGCAGGCTCAACACTTATAACCGTTGTTCCATGACGCAGAAAAGAATGTCTAGTTTAGAGCTCATCCATATACACTACGAGAAGAAGGTTGATGTAGAGAAAGTGGTAGATGCATTCTGAAAAGCAACCCAGACAAATACATTTCGGGCATGCCCTAAAGGAATCTGACTAGAAGAAGACACTGAAATGATTGTGTGAAAGGGCAGGTATAGGTGACATATCCTCAGTGGCATTGCTCAGATAAGGACTGGGATTAGGTATATAACTTTGCCAATATTATTAGAGTAGGCAAATTCATGCGATTTTCTGCACTTTATTAAATGACACCTTAAACTGCTCATAGGTCTCAGTGCCTATAATGTTTTTCACCAAGGAATGAACATCCTCTGTCAGTTCGGCAGCAATTTCTATTTTGTTTTTAATCACGTCTTGCTGTTATTTCATTGTGAAAAGGTCCAAAAAATTATGATCACGACCCACCCAGAAAAATCCTGAATATACCCCTGTTACTCATCATGTAGTATACTTGGAATATCAAACAAATTCAGATGTCTTCTTAAATGATACATGTACCAGTAAATTATAATGCTCTCTCTATATTAATATCAATATTTCATTATATCAGGGTGGTTTTTAATGTATATATTACATAGATCCCAATATGATTTTTAAAAAATCCAGAAAATGATTAATTTGTAAATATAAAGTAATTAGTAAATTAAAGGAATTTAATTGTCAGAACAAAACACAATCTGAATCAACTTAGTGTAGTGCCCATTATTTATAAATTAAATTAAATGGGATTTTAATTCATTTTATAGTATTATACAGTGTTACAATGTTATGCTTTCACTGATGATTGGTTCTAATAGATGCTTAAATTAGTCTTCTCTATCCAGACCAGGCCTTCCATTTCACAGAGCCAAGCTATAGTAAGATTCACAATGTTATGTGGCACAGAGCCATTGCTACTATGGAAATGAAATATAAAATTATAATGTAAAATTAAGTTAATGAAAATAGAAGCAATAAATGTACAGTTATCTACTTGGTTAGTTCCACAAATAATAATGCTTAATTCACTACTAAAATGGCATTTTTTTATTTCATATATTGCGGTTAAGTGCATGTTGAAGGCATTTACATGTTCTTTTTCATTCAGGATTATATCTAGAAATGTGTATTTGTACGTATTGTAACATTATTGGCAAATTTAAATTACGTTCATCCCATCCTACATTTCAAAACAAAAACGGATGAGTCATTCAAGATTCTTATTGCTCTATCCGACCTTTGACATTTCAAATATTGCATGGATCACCCAGGGACCTTGCAAAACCACGTTGATGCTATCATTCTGAGCACCGCTTACGGTGCAATCATCGAGCTGCAGTGTTGTAATCAACATCAAACTGTTTCATAAACGGATTTTTCTCTTAACTGGCGAGCCCCCATAGGTAGATCTGACCATGGATGGAGAATTCTCTCACTAAAAAACAAAATATATCTGCTTCACTACAATAATTTTTGTTCAAAACTAAATTGCTTCGTTCCATAATAATATGCTCTATATATCCCTCCGACCATGGATTTCTCTCGCTATAACACAAAGATATTACTTCTTCAATATAATAATTTTGCGTTCAAAATTAATCATTTCATTCTATAATAACATACTATATTATATGTATCCTTATCTGACCATGGGTTTCTCTCACTACAACACAAAAATATATCGGCTTCAATATAATAATTTTGCATTCAAAACTAAATCGCCTCGTTCTATAATAACATAATTAAAATTATATATATCCCTATCCGACCATGGATATATTCTCTCAGTACAACACAAAGATATATCTGCTTCACTGCAATAATTTTGCATTCAAAACTGAATCGCTTTGTTCTGTAAATAATAATGTAATATATATCCCCATCCAACGATGGATGTACAGTTTTCTCCCTACAGCGCAAAGATATATCTGCTTCACTACAGTAATTTTGCGTTCAAAACTAAATCGCTTCGTTCTATATAATAACATGCTATTATAGCCCCATCTGACTGTGGATGTACATTTATCTCACTACAACAAAAAGATATGTCTGCTTCACTAGAATAATTTTGCATTGAAAACTAAATCGATTCGTTTTATATAATAACATACTATATATCCCCATCTGACTGGATGTATATTTCTCTCTCTACAACACAGATATATTTGCTTCACTATAATAATTTTGCGTTCAAAATAAATCGCTTCGTTCTGTTATGACATACTATATATATCCTCATCAGATATCTATATTATAAGTGTGTTTCATTTATCATGCAGATCACGATGAATGCATCTCATTCTGGTGTCATTTTTTTTGGAAACAATACAATTGTTCGCTAATTAAAAACTCCTAGGAGACTTCACTAAAGTGATTTGTCTATCTACCCGTTATACTAAACTGTCTTAAGATCACATCGTTATTAATTATAAATTTATTAGTCGCATAATTTTCCTAATTATTGTTAATAGGTGAGCCGAAGTAAAGATTCACTGGACTGGTATGATTTCATTTTTTGCCTGACAAAGTTAATTCCTCATATAATGTTTACTTTAGTGTGCTTTCAATAATAATTGTTAATAAACATAAGAATAATTGTAATACATTTCCTGTTTATATTTCTCGCCTATTACAAATTATTTAAAAATTCCAAGGGGTCAGTTTCCCAAATTGCTTCTAAGGTGTCCGGTGTGACTCAGGGTGTGGTAACAAAGTTGTGTACTCTACAACGATATGATTTACGCTGACTGTTACTCTAATTGCAACCATACCACTAGTCAGTTGCAACGAACTAAGTGCCACATTACCAATCCTGTTTTCCTGTCCACATAAACCTAGCCCACCACGCAATCATAGAATCTTGTTTCTTGCAACATAACTGTTCTTCAACCAATAACTGTAATTCCTACTAAGTTCTAAATGTGATATTCGCTATACCCAACTTTAAAGGTTTCATTTCTGATATTTTTTTACAACCCTAATAAAAAATTGATTTAGTATGTAATATAACATTTAAAGAATATTGGAGTTGACATGGATTTAACTGCTCAAGTTTACAATCAATATATTTGTACAAATCTGTAATTACAGAGATCAAATGTATCATTAGAAAATTACATTAGATTTTAAAGTCGAAATAATTTAATTTAAATGTCAACATATAATGTGCAAAATCTACGAGTGACATGTTTCTATTGAATCTGACAAAGGCATCTTAATTGGAAAGAGAGTAATGGCAACGAGAACATGAGAATCATTTTAGGAAATGTTTCTTCAAAATCGAAGAGCAAAGAGGGAAGTTTTGTTATTTAGGAAGAAGTGGTTAAATGTGTGCTCTGTGATATATCGTAACATGTCTGTAGTATGGATGTGTATGCCTCCTTAGAGCCTACTACTGTAGCATGGACCTGGATTTTAACACGCAATTCTGAATATTTATTGCATGAATGTTTGTCAAGTGCTATATATACAGATGAAATTTTTATGATATTTTCTTGGAAAAGCATTTGAATTTAAAATAAGATGGGTATGATAATTAAAATTAGTAATAATGCTTCCTATAATGCCCTATATATAACATATCTCAGAGCGCTGTTTTAGAGTACATAACAAGAACACAATAAGCCTAATGCTCAAACCAAAAAAGCTAAAGAAACAAAATCGAAAGCACCGTTTACCAGTAAGTTGAGATCACCGGCAAGAAGCGGTTATAAGGTTCATAACTCACAATTGCTCATCTGGTCATTCCAGTAAGAAATGAGAGCGATTATTATGAAATGATGGTATGCAAATTAAGTATTTTAAACATTATTTAATGTCATGGTAGTGACACTACGTCATCTATCTTACTGATATTAATATCAAATAGAATGCCAAATTATTAATATTGTCTCTTTTGTTACTACATTGACGGACATTTTTGTATTACCTATAATTTAATGTAGAACCAAGAATCATTTTCGTTAATGTTTTTCACAATCATGAGAAATTGCTTGAATCCATGATGCATTCAACAATTGGCCGAGTTCCGAATCTGAAAACGATTTCCCTGACGATATAAGAAGTAGGTTTTTGTGTGGCAAATTTGTGTGATGATGATGGTCTAAGTGCCTCACTACCAAATCCATAAAGGCCTGATCAATACATGTTACAATCAATCTATTGATCGTGCTCCTCTGACCTCACACATGTTTTCCGATGCCTTTGAAAATGTATTACGCATGTAGTACAATACCAGACCAATGAGCATAGAGCATTTATATTAAGCATCGGATCCAATATTTGTGTTGTCATTGTATCAATTTGACATCTTCATTCAATATTTATACTTATTTATTGTTTAAAAATTTATCAAAGTGTTGAATGGGAAATGCATTGAATATACAAATACATTACATATGTAGTGAATATATTATATATTTTGTGACAGAGAAACACATGCATTTTCAATCCAATCACTATACCATATAACATGCACTTAAATATTTCATTTTGTATTCAACAGTGGTATATTCAATAGCAATATCTTTGCTATGTACAAATACAGATTCGGAATTAAATTTAGATGGCCTTGGAAAAAGAATCATAGTGGAATATAATTGTTTATAAAATACACACAAACACACAAAAAATCTTATATGTTAAGGTTTAAGCCACGTGTTAAAAGTATTAAATATATTTTATTTCATTTTGAAATTGGATAGAAATCTCACAAAATGAAACATGTTGCATTTAAAAAATAATTAATTAATTAATTTTCTTTTTAAAATCATACTGAACATTTTATTATACAAACATGTGTTTAATCTATGATGACTAAATGATAAATCAGTGGTTTTTCATTCGTTGTCCCTCTTACTTGTTGGATAGTCATCCCATTCATTTACTCTGTCCCTTTATCTGTATGACTACCTATTAGGTAGACATCCTTTTCATCATTCTTTTTTCCCCTACCATAATTCACAAGTTCAAACATTAAAAGCAACTTCCTGTTAATGTATAAAGTTTCCTAAGATGACTACATCATTCCTACTCATTCTGTCTACATATTTATTATGTTATATCTTCATCCTCTCTTCGACACATTAATCGTCTCTGCTGCTATTACAGTATATCATCCTATGTCAAACTAAATAACATTTTCTAAAGACGGGCATACACTATAAACTTTTGTCTGTCAGACTCATTCACAGTGTTTGTTCAGACCTTCCTGCTTTGTTTGAAGCTCTGTCTATGACTATCAAATTTTCTGACAAAATGTGTTGTATGTCCATGTATAGTCATGATGTGTCTATATATAGTCATGATGTGATGTCATCATGACCATATATAGGCATATCAGATGTTTCTGTCAAATAAAATTTGATAGTCTGGACAGGACTTGAGACATAATCTGATCAAACATATCTACATTGTTAAAAAATATGACAATGCTCAATCTACGATAGTGGATGTTGAAAGACAGAAATGTTGCCTATATAGTATGACGTGTTTAAATGAATGCCAAGGTAAGTTCAACAGATTATTGGTAGTCTGCAGATCTGAAGTTCAGTTATATGGCGTATGTTCGGTCTGCATTTCCAACACACCAGTTTAATACCTGTCAGCTCCAACATACACGGTAATTATTTGCAAGCGTAATACCACGGATGGCAGTTGCTGCCATTTATTGCGAATGCTCAGGATACACGCTCATCATAAACATAATATTTTGCTTGTTTGCTCTTTTATCTTTAACTGACGAGTACATTAGCAAATGCAGATGAAATTTGGATTCCATTAATCTGCCGGTGTTTATCACCGAACAATATACCGTCTAATTCTATTTTTAGAACAATGGTTTAATAATGTTATAGATAATTACTACTGTAATAGATGTCTACGATACTAATGATGGTTAGGATATATTAGTGGATAAAAGGAATGATACATTGGAGATGTACAGATAAATTTAGTATGTAGATATTAATATAAATTTTGATAATGAATATGTAATTTTTTTTTTATTTTACAAAGCGGTGATGTATTTTGTTGTTTTATATAGGGCGTAGATTGCTACATTAAACAGTGAAACTAAAAAATAATAAAGGAATTGATTACATTAATGATGCATTTTGAAAATTCATGTAATCACAATCCACAGATGCTGCCTAGGTTACCAAAATTTGCATATTCATAATGCTCAACATTACTTTTTTTTTAACGCTTTGATTTTGGTGTAGATACTATAAATGTTTTTCCCATTGTACATTTTCGGTCATTTACCTACTGCAATGTGTATTTCAAGTGCTAAGATGTTCCATTTCTATCCATAAAATACTATGAAATCTTATCTAGAAATTTGTTTATAAGATGTTAAGACGTCGTTTACTCATTTTCCCTAAAGGTTTTGGATGAATGCCTTTTGTAATCTTTCTTGAAATTGATCTATAATCATTGTATGAATTACAATGGTTAAAAGTAAAACCTAGTAAATTGCTTATTACACAATAGTAGACCTTGAAAAATTAAACATTCATTCAATAAATAATTGAAAGTTATAAGAATTTAAAAAAAATTCAACATCTTCACCTTAAAATATTAATAATAAAAGAAAATTTATAATTTTGCAATCGATATTATTACCAGTTAATATTATATATGTATATATTTAATATAGTTATATATATAATATAATATAAGATAATATAATGTAATATATATAATATATCTGTGGTTATTTTAAATATTTTTTGAACATGTTTAGCCAGGGCATAGTAGTTAAAATAGAGTTCAAATAATGTGAGTTTTGCCAATATGTTTGCATTAAATATTATTATTTACTCAACATTAAAAGCTTCCAATAAGAGGGAAGCCAACTGTCTATTTACCAATCGCCTGTTATTCCATGATGGATATATTGAGCGTATAAGCCTGGCCTATAGTAATGCAACGTAGTTATCAGGTCCAGCTGTATGTCTTTCTACTACACTATTATCAAGAAGCTTAAGCCCAAGTAGGCTTTATTGAGCTAGCTTAAAATCAGATGGTGTTTGGTCCCATTGGAGCCATGAACAAGCAATGGAATTAGGCCTTTGTGTATGCACCCAATTGAACCACAAGACCATATAACACATCAGCAAATCATCTCTTAATCTGCCGTCACTCGATTTTACTATGCAGTGTAAATGAAATTTAAAAAAAAAAGAAAAGAGTATCCCACAATGCTATTTTCACATATTAAAGGGTCCTTTTTTTTCACGTTTATTAGCGTTGATTAGTAAGTGAGTAAAAATATGCTGTGATTTGATTTATTGTATTTGGTAATTGACGTAAAAATTTAGTAGGCCTAGATGAAACAAAACATTACTAATTATTATCAAGTAAGTCCTATTCACTAGAAAGCTAATTACTTATTTGAAAATCCTCCTTTAATAAGTGGCACTTTAAAATTAAATCTCATTATGAGACATGGAGAGTGGGGTTGTTTTTAGTTGACATTTAGGGTTTGAACATCTGGCCCTCGAATTACCAAGCTGCAATTTTATATTGTTGTTTTTTTACAAAAAAAAAATTAAATGCAATCTCAAACTAGGCGACTTAATTTAATGAGAATATTAGCGAAGTGGATGGTATGGAGTTGGTAGTACTGTGTATTCTTTGTGCCATTAAAAGCACAATGCCCTTAAATATGCTGGCTGTTGACTCATTTGTTTACCTTCTCTTGATGAATCTAATACATTATAAACCTTTATTATAAGTAATTAACTTTTATTTGTCAGTGATTTTAAAATAGTTTCAGAGCATTCAATAAATTGTTAGCATGATTACAGAAACAATTTTGAAATTACTACCACAAAGAACAAACAGCCGTGTTCGCATTAAAACTTGTTAGATAGAAATTTACTAAAAACGGTGGCTTGTTGTTTAACTTAATAGTGTAGCATTATTCTCGGTAACAATTTTACTATATTTACTAAAGTTATAGTTGAGTACCCGAGTATTTAGTATGATAACACGCCAGGTAGGTTAAAACATAACTCCAATGATATTTTCCTGGTGCAAACTGGCATCAAAATAAAAATGTACTATGTTATTCATGTACAAACAGAAGTAAAATGTATCCAAGGCAAAGACGCCCTCGATTTAAATTAATATTAAATCTTATACAAACATAGTTTAAATAACCAGTAAAAGTGTAGCATTTGATACCGGTTAAAGCATCTTTTGTTTTCTGAGAAATTTATGGGCTTATTTTCTTACCAGTGAAACCTTACGGTAATCCTAGTGAAGGTAGCTAGGTCTACCTACCTATACTCAATGGGATTAAAGTTTTAAAATAATTTTGTGTTATTAAAAGATAAAGAATAAATCTATACCATTTCAAACAAGACTTATAACCATTTTAGTACGCATATCATTAGAGTTTATAATTTTAATTTATGTGCAAGTGTATTAGACTTTGTTTGCCTTCCATTTCCAAAGTCCAATGTGTGTAAAATAGTACTAGGATATTTTATCATGACTATAAACCATCATTGCTCCCTGACTTAATTTATACTTAATAGAATATCATATCGTTCTATCCAGTATTATTAAGTATACCTGAAAAAAAAAAATCTATGTAAATTTCCACATAAATAATGCGAATACCTTGTTCACATACGCTATTAGGTAGAATTCTCTGGAGGTTATGTGTCAGCACGATTGTCCACGCATTATCACTTGCGTGCAATGATTCGGTCCTGATCTGATCTTCCATCAGTTTTATCCAGTACAAGGTTTATCACGGTTTTTATTGCTGCATCCTCTCCATAAAGATGAGGTTGAGTTTCAACTCCAGGGAATGATATGTTTACCTACCATCTGCTTTCAGTGATGGATTTACCTATGATAGATTCAGTTCAACATTTAAGTTTCTGTGTAGAAATTCCTACCGTTTTTTGTATGTTTATGTTTTAGACCAAGCGTTAAACAATATTTTAAAAGCTTTTTGCTAATTCTGATTCAATGTCATTGGCCTAATCAAATCCATAAGTACAAAAACACCCACCAGAAATTTGAACTTTTTAAGGCTGGTGTTAGCCACTGCCTATTTTAAATGAACTATTTAGCTAATAACAGTATTTTAATTGATTAATTTGTACAAGTTTTATTAGTCTTCAATTAAATATTTAAATGAGAAAATACATTCCACAATTTAACATAAACCCTTAAAATTGGCTGGTGATCAACTGAAGGATTTTTGTAGTAAAATGTGTGCAAAAATTAAATTTCAATGTGTCTTATTAAGCATAATTTATTTGATTTATTTAAATGAGAAATTCAATGCTCTGAGTTAATTTTTTTGGGTTTTTTTTTTGTGTTTCCACATATCTTTTAGTGTGTGATTACTGGTACCGTACTCTTTCTTCGTATAAGAAGCAGTAAAGTATTTGCCCAGGCTCAGTGTTTCTTTTTTTTTTTTTTGCCAATTTCAGGCTCAAAATGTTCTTATTTTGTTCATATTTTTAATCACTTTTCAAACATAGAAAATTATTATTTTACAGTGCCAGTATATTACTGTACTAAATAAAGAGGTATTACTTTGTCACATCTACAAATAGGTACAGATAAGGTTTGTTGGTTTTTCTATTATTTAAAAAAAAAGCCCTCGTGTATTAACATTTTACCAGCCTCAGTTTTTATTTTTTTATTTTGTTCTTAAGTTTTAAGCAGTTTAATCCTCAGTATTCTTATAACATTTGTTCTTGTAAGACAATAGAAGTGTACCTTAGCTGTGGGGTTTAGAATTTTATGAAATCAGTACTGGTGTTTAACCTGTGACAAGTAGATTCTATTATCTTTTATTCTTAAAAGAGTGAAATTCCAACCATCACATTTTCCACTAGATCATAATTCAATACTTATATTTATGAGTAATATTTTCAGTGGTTGTATAGTAAATAAACTACCAGCAATTCTCTTCAACATCTGTTTATCGACCATTGCATCTGTTTTAATGTAAAAACAATACGTTGTTCGCACAAGTTAGAGTAGGGCCTACTTGTCATCTACATACAGCTTGTGTATTCTGCATATGACGTGCTGATGGATCTAATATAGATATATTAAAACTTGTCAAATATATTCTCCCGTGTGCTTTTGGATACTGTGAAGTACTGAGACATTAAGCTGTAAATGCTAATATATACACTTTGCATGTATGATCTTGGTTTCACAGATCAGAATTACAATGCATTGAAACTCTATACTTCGGTTAACTCTCTGTATGGATTCTCAATAACTTAGAATTACATTCTCAATTGAATTCAGTATCATAAACACAACATAAACTTGTGTACTAAAAAAATTGTGATCATTTTCATGCAGTATTTCACTAGAAGCGATTTTTACTTAAATATCCTCTCTAATATTTATATATCTTTGTGATAAGATGTATCTGTTGAGATATTTATAAGCGTGAGCTGATTTTAATGTTTAATGATAGTAGGATGTGCGTCGTCTTATTTCTGAGCCCGTAATATATGTAAATATGAATATGTCGTAAGTTAAATGTCACTAAAATCACACAAATTCTTGAGAGAAATTAACATTTCATTCACAACTAGGTCTGAAATTTAGTCTTCAAAAGGTGAAGATCGGTCTTGGATCATTGTTGGCCATGTGATCACAATATAAGTAAAATTTGATGCCTCTACCATTTCTTGATTTAAAAAAAAAAAAATCGTATCACACTTATTTAATAACTTCATACATCTAATAATTGCCTCATATAAATTTATTAACCAATTGCATTTTTCAATTTGTAATATTCTTTTTTAATTTATTTCGGTAAATATATATTGGCGCCTAAAGAATCTGGTATTGTTCTATTAACATAACATTATCGCATTTAATGTCAATTCTTGTCAAATAATAAATTTTAGACATTTAGAAAGTTTAAGTGTGCTTTTAAGCAGATTGATAGCATTTCTGACTTTGTTTCTAGAGAGAATTTAAAAGTATAATTCCAAAAACAACCATCGTTTTATTGTGCTCTAAAAAGCATGTTAACTTTCATGTATAGTTAATAGTAGTATGCTGTATTACATGCAATACAAGAACCTGTTAGTTTTTAATATAACAGGCGACAGACATTTAGTATTTATAAACGCAAACCATAGAACTTGTCAATTACTAGCATAGATAATTTGACAGACGGCAATAGACTCAACCAGATGGATCATACGTTTGTAGATAATGAGTTTTTTTTTCCCCTGCTAAAGTGTGGGAATAAATATAAATTAGAATATATTGGGTCTTATGATCAACTCACATTCATAACATGATTTAAGATCTTCACTTATCTTGTCCCTGCACTTTTGTATCTGTGATGAATGTAGCTGCAATTATGACCAATAATTATTATTTTCTATTTAGTATTATAGGTATATAGTCTTCGGTAAAGTATGGAAAACCCTATTAGATTCATTTAAAACATTTAATAGCTTATTAAAAATGTTCAGATTAAGTTATCAATTTGAAATTTAGTATTCGCTAATTTACAGACATTACGTTAAAAAAAAATCCTTTATTTGATTACTAGCCAATTTAATGGTCTATGCGACGAATATAGTGAACAGTAATTTTCTAGATCTGTTATTTGGCATGGAATAGATTTTCAGTTTCATTTGTATTCTAAGGCTAATAAGTTAAACTAATTAAACTGAATTTTTTTTCAAGTTCAGTACGGGAGATGTCAACTATATCTTTACTACATTGTAGTAAAGTCAAGGATATAGCTAGGATATAGATTTCTGAAGATCAAGTCTTGAAAAAAATATTTTGTGCCTCCGACCATGAAAATTGTTTCGATAAAATGTCTCCAGCGTAAAATGTTATCTGTACACTATTTAGTCCAACAGTTTTTTTTTAAATTTCTCCCCCCCCCCCTCCAAAAAAAATTCCTCCGATCGCTCGTCGGAATGAGAGTTTGGAAGAACTAACAAGGAAATAGAAAGTTCTAGTTAAAAAATGATACTGAATTGAAGTTGGAATCCTGATTGAGATTTTTTAATCAGGTGAAAGTATTTATCTTTTGTTTGCATCAGAAAATTCATAGTCCTAAGAACCTGTTCCGACTCCTGTTGAACCTGCTGAAGGAATTCAAATCTCTGGTGTTTCCGTCTGTCTTACTGCTTCATCAGTTCCATTGTAGATACATTAGAGCTTGGATGAAACTTGACAAAAGATACCTGTGCTCTAAAATGTGGCTGGTTTTGGTTTAGTCATTAGCGTATGAAATGTGATCTACTGGTCCAATGCCACTTGGTCTGGTTGTTTTAAGTGTTGCGCAGCGATCATATCAAATTTGATCGTTATTGCTGGCTTGTGTGTTTGTCTATAGATTCTAATATTTTATAAGCTTTGATGAATTACACCATTGTTAGCTGACCTTTTGGGTCTATTGTTGTAGAGGCTGTAGTTAGTAGTGGGAAGAGAATGGTACTACATTTATTGATCAGTGATAGTGATTTTATAGTCAATAGGATAGTGACAGTTAAAATTTAGTTATTCATGATTGGTAATGACAACTTTTGATATCCTCTTTATTCTATTATTATGAGAATTTGATATGAAAATTTTTCATCTCCATTATCAAGGATTAGTTACAGAATATTTCCGATCAATACGACTTCTGTTATCAATTTTCTCATATTTTTTTTACGCAAATCAATGCAACTTGACAGTAAGGGGAAGGAAAATAATGTTTCATCTAAAAAATAGGAAAATGATAATTATTATTATTAATAATCATTATCATTTTACAAATCTGACTTATAGGCTGACTGATAACATAACAATTCCTACATCTACTCTGATCCAGTATTACCCTTATTCCCATTTCAACTTTCTCAATCATATAATTTAGCAATCCACATTGTCCATAGTCAACCATTCCTATAATATTAAAATGAGAAACAACACTATTTAAACCGTCATTTAATAATAGTAAAAGTAGTAATTATGATTGTGTCCTTAACATAATCACCATTGTTTAAGATTCTTGGAGTCCCTCGTAAAATACTATTAGCTTATAATTTCATTTAGTTCTCCAAAGGACTGTTCACCGCCTTTGAACATAATTCAGACAATAATTAAAAATTATAATTTGATAAATTGCCAATGAAATTGCTATTGTAATTTTGTAGTGTCATGTGGTTTTTAATGTCTTTATATTCATTTTTTCAGCCAATAACAAGGACGAAGAAAATATTTGTTGGGGGTTTGTCAACATCAACGACAGCAGAAGATATGAAGAAATATTTTTGTCAATACGGCAAGGTAAGAAAAGCTTAAAGTACAAACATTTTAAATGAAATTGAAAACTTGTTTCAGAATGAAAATTATTGTGTTGGTATTGTTCAACATCGTCTTGATCAATGACACGCTACTATTAATGGTGTTACTGGTTTTGTTCTAATTAGTCCCTGTGTTATATTTGGATGTCACTAAAATGTACACTACTGTATTGACGTAATCCCTGTGACAGCAGTTGCTATGGCTGTTGTCGTAGCCTCCAATATGTGCTCTCCAAACTATGGTAGGCCGGGATCACTTTACAAAATCAACAGCCCAAATTGTCAGCCGTGATGAGGCTTTTCGCTGATTGGTCGTTCAATATCATATCGTATGTCAAACATGCGTGTGTATTAAAAAAGAATGGAGTTATTATATCCAAAGCTTCTTGCAATGAAACCAACAAAATTATCCGCCCTCTTTTCAACTATCCAATTCGCTTCATTAAAGTCTGAATATAAATGATTGTTGTTGATAAAAAAAATGCTTGAATGGTATTTCATATGAAAAGACCAGGTTAGAATTTATTCATGGAACAGTGGTTGTTGAATTAAAAAGTGTATCGGATTTAAATTTGCAAGCAGTGGAACATGTAATGGACCCTCTTTTAGTAATTGGAAATAACAATCTCCGCAAAGAGTCTTTATTCCAGCTGAAATTAAGTCATTTGTTTTGCCAAATTAAGAAAAAAAAATGTTTATCATCACGTCCCTCATCCCTTTATTTAGATTGCCTCTTTTGTTTCCTTCACAAACCGAAATGCAGAGAAAATCATACAAAAATGTAAACATTCTCTTATTACTGTTATCAAAGTGCATCCATATGTTCCAAGGCATATGGGAGTGTGTGATGCCACCTTTGTTTTGTGAGTTGGGAGGGTGGGAGAGAGGAGTAATAATTAAAAGTAAGATTATCTTCTTCCTCTTCAAAAATTCAAGGCTAGATGAGAAACTTAAGGAATTTTTTTTTAATTTGTCCTTATAATATTTTAACAAATATTATTCACATAATTCAACACGTCCAGGTTTTGGTACATATATTTTCATGTAGAAACAGTTTTGAAATTAATAGCAGTTGTATGTAAAGTAGAGTAATTTCACTTGATTAATTGGCAATAATAAGGAAATTATTTGAGTCAAAGTGCTTTACCCAAAGGAATTGTTCCATCAATAGTGATGGTAGGCTCTGTCTTACGCAAACATATCAGTTTAGATTCTACCCAGATCATCAGATTCTAGTACTACAGATAGACAACAATATTATCTATATAAATATTCTTGTCACTTGGTCATAAAGTGAGTTACATATAGTTGGAACTGACATAATATTTAAATTTATCTATTTTTTGAAGAATGTCTAAAAGCAGCAAAACTGGATGCACACTGCAAGCCTTATAATTATCAAAATCTTTCTGAAATATCACAGTTGTGATGTTGAAAACCTTTCATAATTGTGATAATGATTATAATTAAGTTATGAAAATAATTTTGCCATTCATGTGTTTAAAAAAATATTAAAATGTGTAGTTGCTTGAATTTCAAAGATAAGTGTATGTTTGCCGTCAATGATTCTCTCTCATCCGTGTTTATAATTTCTGTACGAGATCACTATATCTTCCAGATTATCATGAATTCTGTCTGTATGTGCCAGAAGCAGATTTTCTGCCTTTCAGCACTAAATCCAGTTTGGCGCCTTTCTCAAGAACAATTATGCTTCAAAGATTTCTCCTAACATTTGCAGCTTTGAAAAAATCTAAACGATGCTGCTTTATCTTTGTGTAGTTAATGACATATAAACCACTAAACATTCACCAAGCAGTTCTTGCCTCTTATTCGACCTTAGACTAATTTCCCCTCAACTAAGGATTATTAAATATTATTGATAAACTGTAAGATAATCAGCCCATGTGAATACTTGTTTAAAGATAGCTATTTTCCTATCTTAATATCCTTCAGGATTACCTTCTGATGGGTATCATTAATAGCTTTCTAGCTAATGATAAGCTATAATGTGGGTGAATATTCTTTCCATTTGCAATAAAAGACTGGCAGTGTGGGAATATGTTTCTCTTCCCATTAATTAATGGTTGCCAGTGAGGTATATATTTATTATTTTCCCATAAGTAATTGGCAGGGAGATGATATTTATCCATTCCACATAAAAAATGAACACTATATGTAGTCTTCTTCATACATGGTGCACAAACACAATCTAATGTTGTTTATCAGCATTTGTAATAAGCTAGATTATTATCTGGAACTGTTGCTTGGAAATATTTTTAATTTTTGGGAACCACTGAAAACTCATCCATTGCATCTATTTCCATCTAAAGATACTTGTGATGCTATCATCTTAAACAACTAGTTTCCATGATGATGATCCTTCGTCCATATTGCGTGCTTATGTAACAATTTCACTGTGGTACATTGAGAGCTTTGCTTTGGGAGTGTCTCATTTTATTGTATATTTTGTTGGTAGGTACTCAGCCTTGAATGGGCCACTGATTCCAAAGACTGAGATTCTAACCCAGAAGTTCTGTTGCTTATTGACGTAATAATAGGCATGCTTGGCTAGACTCTCCTTTGTTCATTTGCCTTTATTTAAAGGGACTCTTTCAGGCTTCATTGATCTAGAGGATATAGATTATGGGAATTAGTTTCACGATTGGGTGTTTCCTGTTTTAACTGGTCCACAAATTGAGTACAAATATTTATCATTCTAGGTCATAATTTTTCAGCAGATAAAGTAGATTTCAAATGTTTAAGGTGCATACAATATAGTCTTATGTTTAGTTCAATTCAGTAAAAGATTGCAAGTACGATTTTTAACAAGTGGACTACCTCCTGTTGTATACAATACAGTATTTTATACATACACTATTCTGCATCAGTGAATTTCAATGACGGGGCACTTCACAACATCCCTGCATGTCCTTCTAAAATGGTAAAAAAAATGAAATTGTTTCGGTCTCATTTTGTTTTTATTTACGGCACACAGACATTTTTTAAACCAGTAATTCAGCCATTTTAGAACTATTTGTGTGTATTTGTACATGGTCTTGCGTGTCTTCATTTGCATACTGCGTTAGGACCCCTAGGAGGACGATCTGGTCTCCATTTCTCGTTCCATGCCCTTGTCAGCATCTGCAGAGCACGATCATTTTACCATTACGTTCACCATAGCTGCTCCCAATTACAGTCTATAAGAGCCTTTGGCCGAAGCGTACTGATGTGAAAGCCGTTTTGAATTTCGTTTTTGTCGTCATGCTGAGCTTGCCAAGGCTTTTGCTGCAATTAGATGAAAAGTTGACAACCGTGTTGTACTCAAGATTGGAGAGACCAAACGTTGTACTTTTTCACATACATTCACACTCCTGTCCTAAATTAAATTTCTTTTGATGCTAAAATAAAAAGTAGTATAGCATCCGACCTTCTATAGCATTCAGAGTTGGGAGGAAGGGGTGTGTCATGCTTTTTTAAACTTCATTGATGTTGAGTACTAGTTTTTTTTTTAGAAAGTGCAGTTTCAGATACGTTTTTATTTAACGTAACCAAAATATGTAGTACTTTTTTGCTAGAACGCACGACAGATAATTACAATAAAAGGACATTGTAAGAATGAAAGAACAAGTTTGTTGATTTTTTTTTTTTTTCGATTTGGTCAAAATACTATAAAATAAAATAATTAAATATCAAAGATTCATTTCCATTTCTTAATGAATCATGGATACTGATTTTTAGAAATTGAAGAAATTTAATTGGGCTCAAATTGACAGAACATGTGCTTAACATTTTGTTCCTTTTTAATACAACTTAATGTTACCAATGTTAATTTCATAACTGTTCAAATTTTGAGTGATTTCATGATAAATGTAGGTTTATACCTTATGAATGATTTATATTACCAATTGTTGTGGATAGATCAACTTGGCAATCACGTTAAGTTGTGAAAATGTGAAGTAATGTTTTGCAGCAGAGTGAAAATAGTGCCATAAAAGTGCCATCAAGCTATAATTATATTAGACCTTCAGTATAATACTGAT
This sequence comes from Anneissia japonica, assembly GCF_011630105.1. NCBI lineage: Eukaryota > Metazoa > Echinodermata > Crinoidea > Comatulida > Comatulidae > Anneissia > Anneissia japonica. Next base: position 128,075 of record NW_022752171.1, read on the forward strand.
AATGATTGGCCTTTCACAATATGTTACTAATATAGGAATATATTGTCATCATAATTTATACGTTATTGAAATGAGGGAAGTATAGTAGTAGGCCTTCATTTCACAGTTTAATGTTGATGGAGATATTATCTGGCATTTAATTATACCCAGTTTTGTTGCAGCATTCTCATCTCACAGTTATTAATTTTATAATCCGGAGTAAGTCTGGCATGCGACGAATATGAGTTTATGATTGATGTATTGTAGAATGGTATCTGGTGATATAGAATACTGGAGTTACGAACATAATAGCAACATTTTCTGCATCTGTGTTAGCATAGCATTGGTGCCATAGAGCTGTTGTTTTATATTGATGAAAGCAAATAAAGTTATCTGATATTCATGTTGTGTATGTTGAGATGTGATGTTGCTGTGGATTGCAGTGACCTGTGAAGCACAAGATGATGTTGATGATGTTAAATGGCGTAGGTGGCAGTTGGCAACAGTGAAAGTAGTATTAGATATAAATAAATCATTTTCAGTACGTCGACAGCAGGAGCTCCCAAGGTATGTGTTCTAAAGTCACTTGCATCATCTCCTTCGTACATGCTTAATTGTTATACAAAGAAAAATAATGTTTGTTAAATTATGATAATGACGATAGGAGGAGAATGAGTCGGAATATAATGCTGACCATGACAGCGACCAGTGGTGGATTTAAGGGAGACCCAGTCGGCCCTGGCTCGCCACCACCAATCCCCTTAAATTTTTCAAAATTCAATACAAATTGGAGAAAAATAATAATAATAATAAAGTTCAATTTGATATAGTGCAAAATGCTGGACGCCTCTAAGCGCTAAACAAAAAAAAAGCAAAAACGTGAACAAAAACTAAAAAAAAAAAAATACAAAAGAATACTGTATTCAAATCTGAGAGTGCTATTTTCAGCCATACAGAGGTGGCATAATCATAACTTTTTCTTACCTCAGCACAACTATGGTGGGGCTGAGGTGGTATAGCCCCTCCATCTGTGAAAGTTTCTCATGGCCCCTATCTCCTTTATTTCAAATGCCTGGATCTGTCACTGTTACTTCAAAAAGTCGTAAACCAAGGTAATATCACTACTGAAAAGATTTTTCAGAACATGTCATGTCTATGTGTTATGCTGTACCATACCATAGTATGTTATCAGTTTATTTCAGTCACTTCTTCCCCCATTTTAGTGGGCCTGAACCCCATAGTATACTTACCACATTGTGTCTATATCTGATGTGTGTTAAATTGCATTTGTTAGTTTACTCCTGAGGTGGTTGAGATTGTCTGGTCTTGGTTGAGTAAGGTGGATTTTCCATGGCCTTGTTTTGAGTTTGTTGACACCATTATACCTTGAAGTCATTAAGTAATAGACTTTTTTGTTGAGGGAATTTTCTGACTAACAAGAAACAGCTCAGCTGAGCTATAAAAAGAAAATGATGTAAAAAGTGCATTTCATGTTCTGTTCCATGTTTAATTAAAGTGTATATTTATTAGTCAGACCTAGCTAGTTTTCAGATATTTATTAGCCTAAGAAATTGCTATATACAGACTGTTTATTATGACATTTTTGTAATGTACTCACCCAATTGACTTAATTAATAAAGTGAAGAAAACATGTAGCTTTACAATAAATTCACTGGAATTATTTATCCATTTCAGTCAATATCTGTCTGATTGTAATCTGTTAATGGACATCTGTGTAAATATTTTGAATTCTCTTGTATAGTAAGGAAGAACATTAAAACGTTGTTATAAAACTTGCAACAAATAGTAGACTAAAGTATATAAAAGTAAATGTAAATTTAAAGGCATTGTATTGTTTATTGTTATCTACAGTAAACCTATTAAAGTAACCTTTGAAATACTTATGAACTTTACTTTAAAAATGGTGGCATCAACTGTGACAATGATTTCAACATTAACAAAATCTCACTAAAAAAGATGTACAATACAATTATTAAAAGATAAGTGATCATAATGCTCTTATTTTTATTTATCTCTCCCTATTTTCACATATTTTTAAAATATATTTTTTTAAAATATTAAATTTTTAATTTGAAATGTTGCCTGTCACCTGTGACTATCCATTTAGTTGCGTGCATTTGTAGTAGAAGTTTAAAGTTCAAAGGTGAGAGCCATCCTATGATGCCATCATCGGGTGACATCATTTGATGACATCATTAGTTTTAAAAGTCAGAAGACAGCAGGTGCTTATGGGTATGCCTTGTGGAGTTAATAATTTTAGAGAAGTGCAGTATTGTAAGGAACAATAGTCCAGTGCAACTCAAGTATTAATCAATAGGCCTATCGTAAAAATGTGTTGTTCTAGTCACCTGACACTCTTCTCCAGACTCAGAATTATTGAACCTTTGGCTTGCAATGTTTAGAGCAAGAGGGTTGCTTGCTATCTCTACAGACTTTCAGTCTACTATTCTAAGCGCTTTACAAGATAATTTTTCACCATTATGAAGAAATTAACTGTGGAAAATTTGATAAGTGTTTTAATACTAAGGCTTTTAGAGGCATTTAAAGAGGTTGTGGAGATAAGCTAAGCAGATTGTCGTGATGTAGTTGAAAGTCCTTTTCCTTGTGAGTATCTGGACTATATGCCTTTAAAAAGTCTTAGTATTAATTGGCTTAATTTTTAATATTAAACAAAAAATAATTAATTTAAACTATTAATTAAATTTTATTTTTAATTATGAAGAAGAGGCAATATACAATTAATTTTTATTACTATATTGTGAATGGCAGTGACCATATTTATGCCAATTTAAAAAACAAATACTATTTAGTCCTAATTCCAGTGTATACAATCCCTAAATACTGTTCTTGTATCTATTTCTTTTCATAAATTTGTTTGAAATTACAAATCAAAACATAATTCTTTATCTCAAAACATGTTAAAAATGTATCTAATAACAAAAAAAAAAAAAAAAAAATTAGTGGTGTATATTTTGATAAAACTGATTTTACACAGAAATTGTGGCTGTTAATTTTTTCTTCAGTTTCTTTGAAATAAAAATTCATAAAAAAAAAATTAAAACAGTGTATGCTGTATAATTTCATTCTTCACTTTGAAATTGTGTACTAGGCCTAGATTCATCAAATGTTCAACTTTCTTATTTTTAATGTGGTAATTATTTGCAAGTAGTTTAGTAATGAAATGTTGCTCTCAATATCATTTACCCAACGGAATGGAACAAAAAGAAAACCAAAAGCTCCATTAATGCCATCAAAATGACTTGATCAAAATATAAATAGCCATTCTGAAAATGCTTATTTAATAGTTATATGCATGACAGATCAAAGAATTCTTGTTGTGGAGTTATTATTTCGCGACTGCATCATTATTTTCCTGCACCCGTCATTAGTTGCATAATTCCAGCCCACTATTCTGTTCCGTCCAGTTTTCTAAACCACATAAACAATCAGTGACTGAATGGAGCTGCGCAGTCCTTTAGAATTGATAGACCTCACTATTGAATAAAAGCTGACATGCTTTCAAAGATAATATTTATTTTTCTCGAATCCTTATTTGATCACAATGCTTTGCAAGCTGTGTTGTAGTATATATGGATTTATGCCACGTAGTAGTAGTCAAAATTAAGGCTAGTTTGTTATTTTTACCTTGTTCACAAAGTATGGATTTTAAGTAGATATAATGATTTTTATAGACAATCTGAGTGTCAGTTCATACAATTTACCCTAGTGTATCTGTAGAGGTTAGGTAGAGGAAATGAAAAGAATATAATGTTTAAAACAAAGAGCCAAACAGCTGTGACAATTTCCTTTCTCTTTACTTTTTATCAATTCACACAGTGTTCTTTTGTGACAATCAGCTGATTTTAAGTTAGTTTTACATAACTTTAATAATATTTAATAACATTAATTACGTCATCATTTGTTCTCGTGTATACTGAAGTATGATTATCAACTCAAAGATATTGCAAATGTTCCAGTGAGCATTATCAAATCAAAGCAAAGATAATACTAGAAATTTCCCATCATAACTATGCATTTTATTAATTTTCTTAAAATCTATGAGAAAATGGTGTTTTGTTTTTTTTGATGATTTAAAAAATCAATTTATTGTCTATGTATATTAGTCTTGATCATGAATTTTGTGGATATTTCTATAGGAATAGTAGTCCAAGGAATTGATATTTTTAAAGAGTTGAATAAATTATTTTGAATTAAGCTGTCAGTGTACATCAGTTGGTGTGTCACAGCAGATGATTTCAAATTCTACAGTTGTACAAAGTTTGATAAAAAATTCTGTCATTTTAAAATTATGCTTTTTCTCTATTTTTTTTTTGTAAGATATATTCTACAACTTTTTTCATATTCTGTCTTCTTAGTAAAACCATTATTATGAAGATTTTGGTAGACGTTGTAAACGTTACCCTAAATGTTTATTATCCAACATGCATCTAGATAGCGCTTCGCATTTTAACGTATGCCTTTTACCAAAAACTCAATTCTTTATACATCTGCTATCTAAAGCAATTTTAATTATAGCTTTAAATATTTTAGTCTATTCGTGGGTGTTAAATGGGTTTCTGAGTGTAGTACTGTAGTACATTCACCAGGATTAAATTAGTATGCACTAGTAATAGGCTGTATCATACATTACTGTTGTATAGTTAATTTCATTTATGATTATTAAGTCTACAACTGCAAAGAGATAGACACAATGCCTCGCCTGTCACAATTTCCGATCATGTTTGGATATCAAAGCACATTATCAGAAAATAGATTATGCCATTTGTTTATTATTAGCACTCACCGCTGTCGGCGAAAACAGTACAATAGTAATTGCTTCTTTGAAGCCAATCAAGGCAATAATATTAGGATTATTGCATTGATTACTACTAGTGTTATATAAATTCCAACTGATAGCAAAGTTTCTACTTGCCAGGGTACGTGTGAATTCTTTGGATTTATCATGGAAATTAGACGTTATAAAAACTCAGATCTGACCTACAAACGAAGTGTAAAAAAGACATGTATCTTGCTCAGTTTGTTATCTGATTTTTATGTCGAAATTATATGTCAATTATTATTAACTTGTACAAATTGAAGACTACATTACTTCAACCTTAGAGGTTTTATTCATCATCTAGTCAGTTTTGTCGATGCCTTCAAATCTAGTTACATATATACCATATAATTCTCTGAACCACTCCTGACATTTGAAGGCAAAGTAATTCTTTGCTTGACAAAATGTCCATGTTTAATCAGGTAATTTTCTCATATCTTCATACAATTTATAGATTTCATTATAATCCTTTGACTGGGAGAACATCATAACTAGCCTTAGAGAGTTAGATTATAACACTGACACTGACCATGAATTAAAACAAGTTAGGTAAATACATAAAGATGGTAAGCTGTGTGCAATATAATTTGTGCTATATAATTTGTGCAATATAATTTTATAAGTAAAAAGAAAATCCATGGGATACACTAGGATTTAACCTAAGATCCTGGTGGCTTTGTTATTTACTACATCATAGAACTGTGTATAATGACATTTTAAATATATCTTTATATATCTTGCTTATCATTTTCCTCTGTGAAATGAAAAAAAGCTGATACAAAGTATAAGTTTCCTGTTTATAAGTATGACTTCTGCTTTTATATAGGTTTTGAACTTTATTTCTAGTACCGTATATCTTGCCATTCAATTTATACAGAGAATAATATTATATTACGCCAGTACTACAGTACGAATGTTAGTTTAGAGGCACGCTGTGAAACTTTGGTTCTTGCAATAAATAAAATAAGTATGGTTAAATTGGTTCCAATTAGGTTTTCCTATTTTCTCCAAATGTGGTGATAAACATTTTGTGTCAGTGCCTCTACCATTGGTGACTGGATTATGCAAGAGCACTTTATATACATCCTTTGAATAATAATAATATTGGAAGTACACATATTAAATAATATATATGTATTTATATTTTATAGATATATTCTATCTTTAATTTACTTCTGTAATTTGCAATAGCAGTCAGGACAATATCTATTTTTCATATTATTCTTAATTTCATTCAGAAGATATGTGGTAAGGACGATATTTAATACAGATGTTTTAAAAAGTTGTTGTATCATAATAGGCTTGAGACACTGTAGCACTATTGAACTGATAAGGATTGTCTTAATATTAATCTACTTTCTCATTACCATTCATAGTCTATACTAAGCTTCTCTGCTTTCCTGGAGACACATGGTATGTCCTACTTCAGTATGTGTTCTAATTGAGATCAAAAATCACATCAATACAGTCCAAGAATTTAACAAAATATCGACTTTTCTGTATTACGTTCACCATAATATGGAAACTAAGTTGCCGTGATGTGGCCTAAATAACAGGGAGTGAATATGGTAATTCTATATAGTTCAGTTCAAAAAGGTTATACTCAGAAATACATAATGATCAGATAAATGTAAAAGAAAGAATGCTGTTAAAATCAAACGATTTATACCAAGATGTTAAGCCAATGTGTTAATATCAGGCAACAAAGCCGTAGATGAACGTAAGATACAGTATTTGGAAGTTGAAACTAATGATTTTAAAAATAAATGTAAAATTAAAATAATATATTATATATTACCAATTATGATTTAATGTTTGTAATTATATAAAATATAAATTGAAATAATTTATGAAATATAACATACCTGTACTGATTAAATAAAATGTAAAGATTTAATGTTTATAATTAGGTCTATATATAAAATACCAAACATAATTAGCTCTAAAAGACTAGTTTTAACGTTATTAATATACTAAATTCATGTAATACTGAATATTACAGTACAACCTTTTCTTATAACTAAACAATACAATAAAACAAGTCCAAATATTGTGAATTCGCTCTTACGATAAGATTACTGTAGTTTAACAAATTATTACAATGCTGTTTTTATGGCCTAAATGAATTATTAATATATTATAAACATTTAGCAAAAACAACAAGTCCAAATATTGTGAATTCGCTCTTCTGATAAGATTACTGTAGTTTAACAAATTATTACAATGCTGTTTTATGGCCTAAATGAATTATTAATATATTATAAACATTTAGCAATAAATTTATTAAGGAATTTAGTAAAGATACAACTATAGAAACTTTAAAGCGTTATGTATGGGCTTGGATATACGCAACATCCTTTTTGCAACTTAACAAACCCTCCAAATGATCAGTAACTTGCTGAGCAGCTTTGTTTCAGTGGAAGGTTTAAGGATGATTTTATTTATACTGTTAAAGTTCCAGGTTATACCATTAGTGTTGCTTAATGAGTGACCTGCAGTTTATGTGTCATTGTACCAACTTCTATATAAATAAGCAGAATCAAACAAAGGTCATCTTTGTAGCAGACAAGGAAACAAGTTTAAAAAATATCATTTGGTCCCGCTGCCAGTCAATTAATTTTAATGACTGAAACATCTTTCTTGAAATCACTTTTAAACAATAGATTCATAAACTTACTTCCTTTAGCTACTAGTTTCATTTTTATTATCTTGTGATATGGTTATGGAATTGGTCCACATAATGTGGACTAGGAAAAGAAAACAGCAACCATCAGTGTACACTTGTGTTTAGTTTGTTTTGAATATTGATCAATGAAATTGGCAGATGAACTGGTCGTAATATCCATCTGTGTGCCATCTGTCTTTGAAGTATGTTTTGATCTGAATTCTAGTGAAACCCCTGTCCAGACTTGACAAAAACATGTGGCATGCCTTAATATGGTCATGATTACATTACATCATGACCATATATAGGCACATCATGACCATATATAGGCACATCATGACTATATATGGCGAACAACAATTTTTTGTCAGGTAAAAATGTGATCATCTGCACAGGGCTTTACTGTATATGCCTTTATTCTATATCTGAGATTCCATATCTGCTATAGCATTCTTTGTTGATAACACTGAACTGGAATAATAACCCAGCTCTCAAATTGTACTTCCTACTATTTTTGTCAGCGGCCAGTGTATTAGCCCCTCCCACCAAATTTCACACTGGTATTTATTTAAGACCTTGTAAATTCCTATTTAAAGAAAAGCGGGAGAAGGAAGTTGGTCTGATGTAATGTTGACTTAATTAAGTCTGTTGTTAACTTTTCATGTGAATTGGTTACTGAAGACATTTTCCAAAGAAAAGTTCCTGTTAGTATTTCACTTTTAATTTAGCAATGCGACTTCCTGCATAGTGAATTGTATTCTCAGACAGGAGAATTGTTCAAACATCAGATTGTAGGCTCCAAAAGAGTATCAAACTGTGGATACACTACCTCAAAATCTTAGTCTGTTTGAAATTTGAAACCTTTTTACTTGATTGGAAACAATAAAAATTCAGCTAATTGCCATTCAGTTGATAAGCTGAGCATGTTTGAGAATTTCAAGCATTTTCTGTTTTGTATTCTGAAGGAGATGCTCTGAATAATAAATTTGTTACCAACATTCTAGCACCTTTTAATTGGGTGGGATGGGGGAATATTCTATGTTTTATAAAGTAGTTTTCACCTCTTCAAAATTTCATCAAATTTGGACTAGACGTGCAGAGTTCATTGTGGTTTAGAATTGGTTTTGTTGTTTGTATGAAAGCCACAAAATGAAAACCACAATGGCAAAACCTGTTTTCAATGCCAATTTGAATGATTACTGTATTAAATATAGGCCTAACATTCAAGATAATGGTTATAAAACAAATTTGTACTGGTGAATTCAATTCAAATATTAGTTGTTTACTTTCTGGTCTACTTCTCAAAAAATAATTTGTTTCCTGATTTAACAACAAAACTACAAAAAGAATATAATAAAGAATAAACACAAAGGAACAAGGGGTATTGTTATGTTCAATTATGGCATTGTGAAGTTCTGTGAAGATGATTATATTCTTCTTTTTGTAATTAAAATCAAACTGGTGTAATGGAGTTAAACCAAGGATGTAGTAGAATTTATTGTGTTCTGTTTATCTGAAATCACAAACACTTATAATAAAAATTGTATTCTGAAGGTTGTTTAATCAATTTTATTGAACATATTTCTAAGGGCATGTTTCTACTGATAAACACAAAATAATCAATTTTTTGTAACCGCTTTTTTAATGAGTGCCAGACAGCCTGCCCGCATTGCAACTGCATTTTTGCATTTACGGCGGAAATTACCTCACCATTTTGTTTATACAACACGTTTCCCAAATTGTATAGATCCTTTCTCGCCAGCAAGACAATATACTCCAAGTATATTGTCTTGTTCCACATGAATTTCGGTCATGATGATGAGAAGGATACGGTGTGCGACGAGAAGGCGAATGCTTTCGGCTGTGCCTATTTGCACAACATACGCTCGAACCAAAGAAGCCTGGGCCCATCTCCTTCCCCCCACAAAATAATTACAAAATGAGTAATTTTGTTGACGTTTTAGTTTGTAGGCTAGGACATAACCAACAGGACTAATCATTTTGAAAGTTTGCACGTGATACGATCCAGCTTTGCAGTAGTTTGACCCGGAGGTCACATTTCACCTGATAATCACTTTTTGTGTTACTTCTAATAAAAGCGATTTTTTAGAAAAGCGATTTTTGATCGACTTTTTCTTTCCAGTAGAAATAGGCCCTAAATATACATAACCATACTTCCAGTTTTTTATTTTTTTGACACAATATTTAATGATATTGTTACATTGGGTACATCATTAGAATCTATAAAAAAGTTTTTAACTGAGGATAGTAGATTAAGAAAAAAATATATTTTTAAACAAAAATCTTAGCTATACTATAAGTGCATGTCATAATTTCAATATTTTTTTCTCCAACTCATTAACATTGTTTCATTTATTAATATTCAAAAATTGTGGTTATGTAAATTGATATTTGACACATTAAAATGAGAATATCAAAAAAATTGTTCAAATTTAAAGTGATTCAAACAATTTCTGAATTGACATTCTTTTTGAATATTTTATCCCCAACATATTGGCAATTTTAAGTAGAACTTGCAGTGACAAAAAGATTGAAGGTGAAGATAAGATGAGACTATGATCTTAATGTAATTTGACACTATCCATCTAGCTCTGCTTACTACCTACGAGACTTGCTACTATATTAAACTTATGGTAACCATAGATCTTGATACCTAACCTTAAAGGGCGGGGTCACAGAATTTGTCCAATATAAATAATAAAGAATCGAAGAACAAACTAATATTAAGTACATATCGTACATCAAATCATATTTGTGTCAAGTTGGGAATAGCAATGTATAAATGTTTTGTGCATTTTTTTTGTCTCTTGATCAAAACATTTGTTTTAAAGTATATTGAATTTTTATGTAGTTGGAATATTAGAATATGATAAGAAATTCAATCTCAAATTGAAAAGATATTTAAAGAAACATAAATTTTACTTTTATCTTAGAATGATATTCCAAGTCTCATGAATAAACTTGGTTATAGAGCATTGTACAATGATCATCTATGCTAGATGTTATAAAGCACAATTATAAATACATTATTAAAAATTACATGTTTCATATAATTATTATTAATAATTAGTAATAATAATTAAAAAAAAGTAATATGGACATTATTATTATCTGTCAAGATAATACCTTCATTGTGCAGAATAGTTTTGAAGTGATGCTTAAGATAATAGCTTGACTGAATGAAAGAACTTTATCCCGAGATGTGGAGATTTTGATGGTAATGATATTTTTACCCCCATTATCTGATAGCCCTTTCTTTCTATTGTTGGCTCCGATTAAAAGATGTTGTTGAAGAAACTTCTTGGGTGTGTACTTTGGAGATAAGCCAGCCAAAAGTATTGACACACCAAAGAAATCTAGTCTCTTGATGTAGTCAATGGAGATCCTATTAGGTAGGTGAAATATGTTCCCAAGACTTGGTTTGTGGTGACACTCTGAAAACAGTATTTTGAAGGCAAACTAGATGTTTTCAAGTGTCCTGTAGTGTCAAGAGAAATTCTCCACATCCAGTTGCAAGAATTTGATTGCATTCTGTGCAAGATTCTTTAATATTTTACATAATAGTTTTGGTATTATTATTTTTTGGTTTGTTTTTTATATAATGTACAGGTACATATAATTATTAATTAATTCAGACATTTTAATTTTAAGTATTTTGAATTCATGAGGGGGTACTTCCAACTGAATGACTAAGTAAGTGTTATGAAATAAAGCAATTTTCATTTTAAAAGCCTTTATTGATTTGCTTAAAGCACATTAAAGGAAATTAACAAGTTTGAGGGAAGTGAGCTGTAACTGATTATTCAATAAAACAAACACATAATTCTGACATAAAATTATCTCCGTTCTTATCTTTATTTCTTGATGACATTTTTGTAATCACCGATTAACGAAGTTGGTAACAGCTGGCCGTTGCAAAATAAACATAATTTTAGTGATCAGTCAGGAACAGTATGATTTTTAAGGTAATTTTGAAGTGTTTTTGTCAAACTACGCAAACCTTATTTGCAAACATCACAATCAAGATGAGATATTAAGTAATAGCATTAGGGGTAGCACAGGCTGTTACATAGAACATGGTGATTGACTAAACAAAGACGATAATTGGTGCTCGTTAGTTGTCGTTTGGGTTAGATTCTGTCGAGTGTTAGATTTTTAATGTTTCCTTTGTTGCAAAAATCTGTTATCAAAGAACATGGTAATGATCCATGATGTAAACTTGACCTAGGTCATCAATAGAGTTTTCAGGTTTAGGATGTGATCCTAACAAGAACTTGAGCTAATGATAATACCTTTGTTCTTTACTGGAAGTCATTTTTATGAGGCAAAAAAAGGGTTAACAAGAACCAACCAAAAACAAAAGAATCTCAAAATCCACCATACATTTAATTTTTTTTTTACTTTGAACCACAGAATTATGTGTAGTGAATATTTTTGAAATTATGTTTTATAAGTTTGTTTGCAGCGTGAAATTGTCTTAATTGTGCAATTTATAGAACTAAAAATTAGTTATTTATTGGAATTAATATTTTATTATTTATATTTCATTGAAAGTAAACCCAAAATATTTTTACTCCAAACTAACTTAAGACAGACTTTACCATTGCTTCCCAGAGAAGAAAGGATAGGAAGAGGTGGCACGCAAGATAGTCACGTCTTTTGATCATTGAACATTTTGCGTGTCTAGTTGTTTGAAACACGCTCGTAATTCACACCAGAATGGTGACTGGGGGATTCGTGGCAATGACAACATCGGACAAAGATGGATTAGTTGTAAAACTAGAGATTGTCCGATCGAACGATGGATGCAGAATAGAAAACAGAAGCATTGGATTACCGTTATCTGGGTTTAAAACATTTTGAACAAAGCTTCTTTTTTTTTTATATTACTCTGTATGTTGTTGATTTTATCATATTTTTTTCACTTTATTAAACTTTGTTTATTAAATGCAGTTCTAGCTGACAATCATATCAAAGATATTAAAGACCTCACTATGGTATTGGTATTTTTCAGTTGGCCAACTTTTCCCACAACACTAAGTGTTAGTTGTTTTGTAGATTTATTTTTCAACTTTTGTTCACTTCTCATAAGAAATTTGATACTGAAGACCCTGGGAAAGTGAAGTTATTCATTAATTTGATCTGTTGAGCACTTCTATGTGTTATCACTTCAATTTTTACCCTGTTCATTTGAAATACACACAATTGTTACAAACATTGCATTTACCAACTCGCCTGTGAAAATATAGGAATAATTCTGCCAAAATAATTTACAAATAAATGGGTGGTTGATATTTTGGATTTAATAATGTAATAATCATACATTAGGGAATATATGGACAAATATGTAACTGGAGATTGTGGTTTGGGAAAAATAATATTGTGTCTGTTGCCTTTGGAAGAGATAATTAGAATACCGGAAAGGAATATTGTTAATCAATAGTATTCTTGTAGTAGTCCATGCGGCGGTAAATGAATAGAGAACCTCAATAGCTGTATGTGTAGAGATTCTTGCTCTACTGAGTTTAAACAAGAGTACGAAATTACTATATTGGAAACATTAGACCTATAACCTAAAATGAATTTGGGTAGGATTGCAAGAAAGCCTAGAAATAATCAGCAGCACTTTTGTGGGAGGTTAGGTTGCAGGGAGTACCATCTGTGGCAGCTCACTCAGTTGGTGGAGAGAGTACACAAACAATAATATACCGTAGCAGGTCATAGGTATAAATTCTACCAGGCTTCAATTTTCTTCACCAATTTTGTTTATAACCTAATAAGGCATGTGTTGTGACAATCACTTTTCTTTTCATGATTGCCACTATTTGCCTCAAGTCAGCCATGAATATTTTAATTGTACGGATTTTACTTTGAGGTTTGTTAGGAGAATATGCTAATAAAGATAATCATTCCCCCTGTTGAAAAATTCTGTTAACACATTAAATTTGTTCACATGATTTTCCTTTTGATAAATGGTTGAAAATTGATAAACGGTTTAAAGTTGAAGAATGAACTAAAAATGGTGTCTTCATTAAAAAAGTGTTTCTGCATCCATTTGTTCTACAAAGAAAATCCATTGTAAACAGTTTTCTCCCTGCATCACTTTTATCGTAGTGTGTAATTACATTTCGCCAATGGTTGTCGTCTATGAATAATATTTCACGTTGTAGCATTATCATTAAAGGTAACTGCTAATAAAGTGGTCCTACACACCTGAATCGTGCTTAATATCCACACCTTTCTTAATTGTATGCTTTTTTTGAGTTCCTTGGCATTGATTACTGTTGCCTAGCAATAAAGAAACACATTTTAGATCATCAACATGACAACAAAGCCCAAGAAAAAAATGCTTATAATTATGGAGTGTGATTCTCTATGATACCAGTTGCCATTATGAAAATATGTTGTTTGCAGATTCAAGAATGCCTAAAAGCAAGATGTTTTTGTATAAAAAGGACAAAATAGTGTACCTTTACCTATTAATTATACAATCAATTAAAATCAAATCAAGCCATTATTATAATAATAATATTTATACAGTTGCTACCCAATTAAATACATTTTAGAAATGTTACCAGCTAGAAATTCAGAGAGTATATTTTCTCAGACCAAAATATTTTTTTTTTTTGAGTAGACAGATTGAAAAATATAGTGTGTAACTTGTTTATAATGGACGTAAAACATGATCAAGCAGAAATCTGTTCTACACTTTAGCATGGTTCTCATATGGTTTGACATTGCCATTGGCAGCACTACTTATTCCTATTATATTGCTGTTGGATTACTTCTTGAACAATCGCTATTCTCGCACGAACACGTAAAGCAAATAAGACTGCTTTTTGAATATTATTCAACAATGAGTTGCAGGGCCTGACTCAATGTGGAGTAGCTTTGCCAACAAAGAATGGTTTGTGTCTGGGTCTGGGAATGAGTGGAACTGAACAAACATTATGTTCAGTACATCAAATGACCTTATGCATATTGCTAAAAATGGAACATAGCGTATTGAACTTATCATATAAATCCATATTTGACTGACATAAGCTAAGGTACTGAACTTTTTTGCTTTATGGACACATGGCATCGTTTGACATCCCATAAACCATCACTTTATAATGAATATTCATTAGGCCTATAAACCTTTATTTTTCAATGAATATTCATTAGGTCAGTATAACTTTCCATTAAATATATCTATCAGTCTATCAGATATAAAATTTTTATAGAGGTCAACATTTTAAAATTTTTGTTATTTATATTTAACACTTTTGTTTTGTTTGAAAGTATGTAAGATAGATTTTATGTGAGGCCTAGTATAAACTTTTGATATATATGCTAAGTAGGATGGACTACTATATATGGCCACTTATGTGGAAAGTAATGGTGGAAAGTCTGATCTTATTTATATGCTAACCTAGTATACTGTATTGTCGTTACATACCTAATATATTGTCATAAAAGAAAGATTTCTACATCATCACCTTCATTCATATCCAAACAAATTTCATACTGGCTTTAGTTCAGTGTTATTAAATACTTTTAATTACTAATGATTGCTTTTGTCTTGTCATCATTAGTTTCTGAAACTTGCATTAGGTTTTGATAAAAAGAAAATACGCATTAGTAGCATAACCACTTAATAAGTCAGTACATTAAACCTATTTATTTACTTGTCTGTTATCTATGTATTCTATTAATATTTTACAAGTTGCTGTGTATATTAATATTATATAGTAAAATGTAAATTTGCATTGGATTGAAATAGAAAATGAAAATATGATTTGGAGATATGTACACAGACAGACATGTTATCTAGTGCACAAACCAGAAAAATCTAGAAACATACATTAAATTAATTTAATGTTTGTTTTGTGGTCATAATACCAATGACAACTAAAGATTACTCTTTCATTTCCTGTTCGAAAGTGGCTCAGAAGGAAGAATACTGAATGGAAGTTGTGATTTTTGAAACTCCAATGAAAGTGGATGTAATTTAGGGAAAATAAAAAGATCCTCTTCTGAAAAGCGATTGATTGCACTCAAGGAAAAAGAATGAAATTTATGATATATAAATTATATTATATAACTATATGGCTATCATTTCTTTTAGTGCTTCATAAATTATATAAATTTAATACCTACATGCAAAGATGAAATAGTCATTTTTTTATGAATGTTTTTGTACATGTAGGCTGATATTTTATTGTTAGTTTTGAAAAATACGCATTGAAAGTATTCTTTGCAGTGCACGCCAACAACATAAAACATAAAACGTAAGTATATATTAATTGTATTATAACATGATAATTTATTCATTATCATGAAATGAGATTAGTAGTTTTATTATCATTTATGTTTATAATGTCTTGAACTTGCTTGGTTAAAATTGTGGATTTGAATGAGAGGAAGACGTAGAATTCCCATTCCAAATTTGGTAATCTACCTGGTATTTCATTTCTTGTAATTGGATCTGGACTGTTGGACAGTAATTGTGATGAAACCTACTGCATCCATAAACAAACTAAACATCAATGCAAAATATGTGTTAAGCATTTAAAAGCCTCATGACCAAAATTGGAAAGACAAATATTGTTAGTGATTAACAACAACAAGCAGAAGTAAAAGATAAATCAGAGCATCCCCTTATTCATGCAATGTCATTACAAATAAGTTACAAAAAAAAAACATGTGAGACTTCATCAACATACCAACCTTCAAGCAGAAAAAACTTGGTTTATTCTATTCTCCAGCTAGAAGCTAATACCTGTGGTGTAGACGTAATCTGCTGGGAATTAAGAAACTGTATTTAGAAACCAAGTAGGATGTTGTGATGTCATGGTTTTGGAATTCCTGGTCTAGCTACTGCAATGTAGTTTCAATCCCTGCATGGATACTTGTCTTAGAATATCTGGTTGTGACGCTGCCTCATGTTCTCCTTAAATCATTCTTCTCTTTCCCCCTCTCAACCAGACATTGTCATCTTTATCTCTGGCCATTATGTCACCCATATATTCTTGTCAACAAACCGAGCATACACAAGTGGGTGTTATCTTGTTTTCATCAGTAATAGTAGTATACTTTTAAACAAATTGTAGATTTGTAGGTCTTTTTATTAGTTTATATCATTTTAGTTAATTTTCAGCCAATCGATTAATAATGGTACAAAATATATAAGTAACAATAAATTTATCTTCATTAAAAGTTGTAATGCATTTATTTATTTTATCATGCAACTTATCTATTAAGACATCACCCTAGTAGGAATCTAAGCATATTAAGGTCATCTTAAATCAAGAAGCTATTCATCCAGGAATTTCTTGTCCTGAAATTTTACACATAAAAAAGGGAACTTCCAGTCGGGGATCAACTTCAAAAGTCAATCATTTCAGACGTTATCAAATTCAATGTGATTTCCTGATGCTTTTTCAGGTGTTCTATCCCTACCAGGTAATTTCAGTATCTGGATTAAAAATCTTCTGAGAAGTTGTTCAGTACAAGTTATTCAGTACAAGTTAATTGTTAGTGGTTTGGAGAAAAATATTCTTTACACCTGTTCTATTATTACTCTTCTATGGCATTTACATTATTGGATATATTGCCAGAAAAATTAAGAAATAAATTGAACTTTGTGGTTATTAGTAGTTTTTTTTTGTCTGTATATAGGTCTGGTTGTTGAATTTATAATCTGCTACTGCATGTTATGAATATTATATAGCAATTAAATTGAGATGTTGATCACGAGTTGATGGTTTTATGGCGTGACTTTCTGTAGTCTGCTATCGCTGCATGCATTTTTGTCGTTGGTACACTGGTATGTAACCCCTGCTGAGGCTTCCTGTTATCTTTTTCATTAATTCATTCCTTCTCGAGAAGTCTTCCGTCAGTTCGCAGCAGTTTTGCATTCCTCTAAAAGATGTTGTCTCTGCTTTTTTTTTAAAACTTTTTTTGTTGTACAAAACTGAATACTTAAAAACTTGTTTATTTATAGTAAAGACACAGACCAATTAGAATGTGTAGTCCCTTATACTAAAGATAAAATATATAGTCTGTTATTTAATTTCCCATGATGTTATTTGTTAATATACCTATAAAATAAATTGATGAGATTGTAGGATGATTTTTTAGTTTTGTATACCTGTTTCAAAAAAGAATAGCTTTCTACCTGCCAGCATTTTATTCACGATTTTTACTCTCATGTACGAATCACGAAAACAGCAAGACAAAAGTGGTGTATGAAATTTCACCACCAACTAAACAAAAAATGCCTCCTGATGTGTTCTGATTATTGAATTACCGTATTAATGTCTACTGTTGTTAGGCTTGACTATTGCACGCCCAAAAAATAGAGCGGTAATCTATAACCTGATTTTGTTGTTTGCTTCTATGGTAGCAGATGGACGGTACTAGGTAAAACTAGATTGGTTTAAGCAAATTTCGGAACTGGTTTTGAAAGACAAAACCATATGAATGCAGATTGGTTTCATTGCTGTTATTAATTAATTAGAATAAGATACAAACAACGGATGGTTGTGACAATATGGTATTATTAGCTGGTTTTGCTGAATACTTTTTTTCTCTGCTAATAATAGGATCCATTGAAACCTCAAACATTTTTGCCTGTAGTTTTTAGCAGATGAAGTGAGCAAACAACAGTATTATAATATTATATTTGAATTAGAAAACAAAAAATGAAAGCCAGAAAAACAATGTTAATCTTTTTAGAAAACTAGGCCTATATAAAAGTATATTAATTAAAAATAATAATAATATTATTTATTATTATATAGAACATGAATTGGAAATTCAAAATATTTTTTTAGGGTCAGCAGTCCAATATACACAACCAACTTAAGCTTTAATTAGGAGTAATCCAAGGGCTCTATATTCTTTTTTTAATTAATGCCTTTAATTGGCCATTATGTGAGAATATACCCTTCTTCTCCAGTTTCTGCATGTGGCTATGCATTGTCTAGGTCAGTTTGAATCGCTGATGATAGATATTTTTCTTCTGGAAAGGTCAACGACTTACCAGCCTACGGCTATTTTCACTAACACATGCCTCAACTATAGGAAGTGCCTATTATTGTCAAGTCATACAGATAGGTGTTATAATTGTATACTTTGTTGTATTGATTCACCTAAAGAAGGGGTTTCTCAATCCTTGTCATGGTCAACCCTACAGCAAAAACTTGTAATATCTGAAGGTATCAATAGAATTATTTGAATCACTTCACACTTTTAAGTTGATGCTGATTTTCTGTTCCAAAAGCATATATTTTGTTGGGTAATTGATACTGAAATGTAGGCCTATCCTTTTAATATGCTTTGAATATTTATCCAGATTAAAAATTAGCATGATCACTACTGGCATCTTTCCTTTTGTTTTAGGATATAATTTCCCAATGACGCAAAACTACAAAGTATTGGCTACTTGTTTTTGGATAATGTAGCTGGGGTGTGATGCTAAGAGGCATTGCAGTTGTCGACTAGATAAACACGATAATTCCATAACGGTTGTGTGTGTTGCTTTTGCTTCCAGATATCAATCAGTAAAATGCTTAAGATGAAACGCTTTCGCCTTGATGTGTCCTGTCTCCCATTTATACTAAGCATCTAATTGATTGCTAAACCAAGCTGAACTTGGATCAGACTTCACTCAAATTATTCTATACCTCCCATATATCAACAGTATTCGCATGTATGTAGTAGTTGTAAATCATGTTCCTACCTTTACCCCTTACCTGAAGGGTGTAAATTTAAATATTTTTGTTCACACTCGCATTTAAAATGTTTGTTGGTCCAAAATGTCGGAATTGACTGGCATCTGTACAGTAGTTATGGAATAGATGGCTTGAAAAAAAATGATTTCATTGAGAGTGAAAAATTGGTAAGAGAAATTAAGTTAACGAGAGAAAAACGATCTGATGCCTGATATTGAACAAGACATTCATTTATAGATCAGAAAAGAAATTATAATCAGAAAGCAAAAAGGCGCAACAGAAAATGAGTGCTCTTAAAAAAGGTCACGATTTGAAATGACTTCTGAGATTTTATGATGATAAATTATAGTGTCTGTTATATTTCCATTACTAAGAAAATCCTAACATTTTTCCAAATGGAATTAACAGGTTTAGAAGCGATATCTTTAAAATTGCATAAAGAAAATAAGGTCAAAAACTTTAACCTTCAGTGAATGAAAACAGTTAGTATGACTTATCACATTATTTCCCCCCCCCCCCATTTTCCTTGTAAACCTTGAAAGAACAAGTTTCAGTATTTTTACATAGAATTTAAAGAAAATAACATGTAAATTTCAGTGCCTTTCCTGGAAATTGGTAATTTTAATACTACTAAATTGGATTGCTTGTATCAAAGTCTAGACCGTCATCTTGGCATTGTCAGTGGGTTCCCCAGCAGCAAAATTAGAATCAAAACGTGTGATGGCTTTTCACACCTTCAACAGTATACTATACATTAGAACTTCCTGGTGACCTGCTGTATAATTTCCGTTAACTGACAAAAACAGCCATTTCAGCTGCCATCGAGGATGTTGCAGAGGAGTTTATCTTTTAAACATCATCATATTCCAAACCCATCTTTCAAAATGAATCTATCTTTCAACATGAATCCATGCCACAGCCAATCCTTCAAAATAGTTTCCATGCACTGGTTATCCTTTAAAATATCTAAAATCCTTGCCACAAGCCTTTCTTCCCAGTTTTATTTTTGTTTTTGCCAAGGGGGAGAAGTGTCCTATGATCCAAGAAGGCATGTTCGGGTGTTTCCTTACTTATTCTTGCAGTCTAGTAGTCTATTCTCTCTGGAAACTCTGTAGTTTTAGCCATTTTAATCTCTTACCTAAAAGGTTTTACACTTGGATAAGAAATTTTTTTGGCTTCTGCTGGTTGTGGGATGTTCACATCTTTTTGCCACTGCATGGATCTCCTACTTACTACTTCAAATGCTTGCCTACAGTCCTACTTTATTTTCTCTATACTATGAAGCTTTTGAATTGCTTCCATTTCAGAATCAACCATTCCATTTAACTTGTAAGATATAATTAATAATATGTACCAGGTGTGATGTGTCTTTCAGGGTATTGTTAATTTTCCAGACCAGATTATTGAGTCATTTCTTAGATTGTAGGTTGTTTTTTAAATTAAATGCGCTGTATCCGTGTTAGCGGATGTCGTTTTCTAATTGTATCTGATTAATATACCTCAATTAACTGTCAACTACAGCTCACTGCAATTGTTGTTGTAACATTTGCTCGGTGACATAGTTCTATCCGTGAGAGTACAAAATCTGCCATGAGGATTTTTCTGTCAAAAGTTACAGATACGTCATATTTTAATTCATATAGATAAACCTGCCAGGGGCATCTTAATGCAAAATAATTCAAAGATCTATTGAAAAAATTAATAAATAAAGTGGTACTTGATATAATTTTTCTTATAAACATTTGATTAATTTCCAGTTGAATTTTGAAATACTTTATGTAGGTAATAATTTGAGAAATTGATATCAATATTTATCATCGTAAATGTCTGTTGGATTATAAGCAGCATTAAAATTCTGCATAACTCTACAATCAAATATACAAATGCAATTAGTTTTTTCTTTTTACATCTGTTTTATAATAATTCTGGCTTTATATTTTAAGCCTTAAAGAAAAGTATTTAAAGACTATTTCATGTGAGATTCCCATATAAATTAATTTGCTTTGGCTCTTCTACCGTATTTCCTTCTAATAGCATCAAGAAAAGAAAAGATTTTTCGATAACTACAGAAGGCCATTAGCACATTTTCTTGAAATAATGCAAACTCGTTACAAAATATATAAACTAGTTCTAAAATGTTAATATGACATTATTATTATTGTTAACTTGTCTGGTTTTCACACATTTTATCAACCTTTCCACTATTAGCTGTCAGTTAACATGTTCCAATCTTTTGATAATGTAGGGATAAAATATTTTCATAATTATTTTAAAACTGTTCATGTCAAAGGTAATTTACCAATTATTATATATAACAATATTTAATAATAATACTTCAACATGTGCTCGGAAGCACATTCAGGCGGGGTTTATTCTAATTCATGTGCTTGTGTGAATATTTGATTTATTGTCAAATTTTAAGTACATGAAAATTTGAAATATGTTTTTATAGGCTTAATAAGAATAAGAGTTATTTCTTCTTTAATTAAGTTATATAATAAAACTATATTTGAAATTAAATACTAAAATACAGGATTAAATAAATATATATATATTTGTGTTTATCTTGTTAATTGTTTTATAACTGACAAAGCATGTAGTAAGAATGAGTTTTTTAAAATATCATGTATCTAGTAACATTGATGACCGTATTTTGAATTTAAAGTGTATAACAATCAGAACGTGAAAAAGCACTTGCATGTTTCGTTGTTTGTGTGTTGTGTGCGTTTATGTGCATAAGTCGTAATTGTGAGAATGCTGTAAAATGTATGCATAGTATTTAGCGAATGTCTCATACGTTGTGTCTGGTTTTTTTTTTTTTTTTTTACTACTGCAGTTCTGTATTTTAAGTGTACTGCCATAGACGGGAGACATTGTTGTACAGCACATTATTTTTTTATTGTTTGCAAATGGCGTAAATACACTTGTAAGGTGTAGAATATCTTGCATTCTTATACCATCTCATCAAAAATGAGAATGTTGTAGGTCGATGGAATGATTTGAGGAAAAAGACAAATTTTGCTAAATTTTGTTTTTTGGCATATGGCTGATGTATGAGATGGCTTGTGTGAATAATTAAATACTTTATGATAACCATCCAAGATAAATTGATTAATTAGCGGTAACTGGGTTATAGGATTGAGTTGTGAAATTAAATTCCAAGGACATGCTTTAAAATTTAAGGATTAAAACATTTTATAAGGAGTAATATTTCCCAAAAATCTCAGCATGGTGATGAGGCTACAACAACTGTGAGGTCAATACTTCATCTCATCCTCACAAGTTAGCTTTAATTTTGTAGAATTTTTGCCTATTTTTCGAGATTAATAGGCTGGCAAATATTTACAATTTAATGATATTATTTCCCTTTCATTCTTAAGGATAAATAAAGTAAGTTCCAAATTAAAATCACAATTTTTTTCACATTCTTTAACCTTTGTCTCAATACTGTGGCCTATTTCTTTAAGTTATCCCATTAAGTAGATCTATGCACCAAATAAAATAAATACAGACACTAAAGTATTCTTGTTTGGTGGATGATATATACCAATATTATTTCTCGTTAACACATTCAATGTATCTTTGCTTTGCATCCAGGCATTTCTAACTTTGTCCCTGTTTATTTTAAATAGGCATAAATCGTCATGGAAATATTTGAGGTAAACTTGATCTTAAAGAAAATACTAAGCATTCCATGTCATATATGGAAATGATAGTAAACCAAAAATATGATAGATTATTTCTAATATTATTAATATACTGATTTCTAAAGAATAATACATCAGACCTGTGTGACATTTGACCATAATATATCTTCTTTCTTGAAAAATTGATAATGTAAATTACTGCATATTAATACGAAATCAATTACTCTAGTTTATTTACCCTGTGTGTGTTATATATATA
>NW_022752171.1:151603-177589 GCF_011630105.1 Anneissia japonica
TTTGATAAATTGTCCTTTACCCTACAGTAACATGAGTTTAAAAGACACGATTACCTGACAGTTGTATTTACAATTTACAAGGTCACATCTTTTTAAATAAATGTGCTGATCTCCTCTCTCATATTTATTTTCATGAGCTCTCTTTTTTTTTACTTTACCACCCAGAAATTCCTACAGAAATCCTAACAACCTTAGTAATGGGATTTCATGTGTGTTAGAGCCTAACCTAGATAAAACTATGTGATTGCTTTCTTTACCAAGTTTAAAAGGTGTATAGTTTACATGACTTTTTAATTTGCATTTTATAAAGAATTAATTTACTGTAAAGAATGTCACTCGCCTACTGCTCTACCCCTGTCTCTTATACACATCTCCATGAAGCATGGTCTTTAATTATACTGCAGTGAATACCATGCTGTGATTTGTCTCCATGAAATTGTTCACACTCTTCTGCAAACAATGGTAAACAAAAAGGTGCTCGGCTGTAAACAAAGGTATAAATAATATGCTGCAATACCGAGTGTTTGAGCATATAGTTTCTAACGTGATTACTTATTGGGAATGTTGCCTTTAGTAAATATTTCAACCCACATAGACGTGTCACAAACTAATAAACAAATTTCTAATCTTATTTATAGTTAAAGCTCGTTTATAAAAAATTTCAAATTTGTTAAATTACTGTGGTGAGTAGATGCTGTATTTCTAATATTATCAATTAATTATATTTATAAATAAACTAGTAATCAATATCATGAGCATTAATGCTTATCTTGGGGGTCTGTTCTTTGTCTTATACCTCAATAAGCCTATGTTTTAATGCAGACTTGGAGATTGCTATTCATTCAGACAACAGGCTCTTCCATGCCCATATATAGACAACATGTTCTCTAGTGCCTAGCAAGTTATTTGGCAGCTGTAGGCCTATTCTACCGTAGGCCTAAGATAGAATAAGACTGGAATGTTGACATATATACATCTAAATTGGAATTACGCCACAGACATGCTACGGTTTTTGTTTTCTGGCAGTAGATTCCTTACAATTGACAGTTTCTTGTGATTCTAAAAAGAGCATTACTATACTATAAATTTCTTTACAGGCTGCCCGTGTAATAAATTTTAGTACACATTATTTTCCCGTAGTTTATGAAACAGAATGCATTACTAAATTATTACTAAGGACCGGAAATAGAATCCAAGGCGATATCATCAGCTTGTAGGCTTTACCATTAATAGTAAATGACAAGATAGTTAGGGATCTAGTTGTTGAAATGTCGCCACCATTATCAACATCCACCATAAAACTATGATAATTCAATTAATTCAGTTTTATGATTGTGAATACAATCTTAAAAAGAATATGTTGTAGTTAA
Organism: Anneissia japonica; assembly: GCF_011630105.1. NCBI lineage: Eukaryota > Metazoa > Echinodermata > Crinoidea > Comatulida > Comatulidae > Anneissia > Anneissia japonica. The sequence goes on from NW_022752171.1 coordinate 152,974, forward strand.
TTAATTCAATTAATTGGCAAATCCATGTGGACTATCCCATATGCCAAATGATTTTAAGAACATTTTAGTACATTATGATAAATTACAGATTTGGTTATGAAATTGCATACAATTTTTAATAAGTTTTCTCTTGCAATAATTTTGTTTTAACTTTTTTTGCACTAAATTAAATTAAGTAGTAGGCAGAGAAATGGAATGAAGATTTTTTTTGTAAGAATCCTTTCTAGAAAGCATTTTTTCCTAGTCCAGTAAAATCCATCCAATAATTCAAGAACAGGGGTTATACTACCAGGTTTGTTTATTATGATTGACATTTTGAAATGTATTAGTCTAATTATGTATTCAAAAGATATGTTGTTGCTAACCTAGATACATTAGAATTTTATGCTCGCAAATGAACACATTTTAGCGGGATTAGCACAATCTATTTGATAAATTGTCCTTTACCCTACAGTAACATGAGTTTAAAAGACACGATTACCTGACAGTTGTATTTACAATTTACAAGGTCACATCTTTTTAAATAAATGTGCTGATCTCCTCTCTCATATTTATTTTCATGAGCTCTCTTTTTTTTTACTTTACCACCCAGAAATTCCTACAGAAATCCTAACAACCTTAGTAATGGGATTTCATGTGTGTTAGAGCCTAACCTAGATAAAACTATGTGATTGCTTTCTTTACCAAGTTTAAAAGGTGTATAGTTTACATGACTTTTTAATTTGCATTTTATAAAGAATTAATTTACTGTAAAGAATGTCACTCGCCTACTGCTCTACCCCCTCAAAAATGTCAATGATGTTTGTATACCTTTTCTGATTTGTTCTGGTATATAAATATTTCATTGCTGGATACTTAGATATCAATTGATGAAGGATAACAAATTAATTAGTAATACATCAATTATCGGGGGTGTATTATGTTTCATTAATTACCATATTAAATTTATGAAATATGTGACCATTATTTTTTGCCATCATGAAAACAAAGAGGCTCAAAGATGAACAGAGATTTCTGACTAAAAAGTATGCAAACACCAAAATTAAAAAATAAAATAAAAGCCTTGTTAATCTTGAGTAAAAGTGCTTTAACCTGGAAGATGTTTCTCATGGGATATTTTATTAACTATCAAAGTAATGTATATTCAAATGACGTCTGATTATACCAGACCTTGTGTATCTTGTCAGTTACTTTTTTTCTGCCTTTCATTTGTTCCAGCTTATGGTATATTTGGCTCTGGGGAACTTACTCAATTCTGATTTTCAATTCTGATGATGATATTTACTATCAATATAAATTATAACTCTCGATGCTCATTTTTATAAAAATCTCAACTTCAACATTATGTAATTCGATCGCTATTTTCTATCCAAGTAGTCTATTTCATATGTATTTTTTTTAAATGGTGCAATTTTCCTGGCATCCTCTGTCTGTTACATGATTTTTTTTTTGTGGAAATTGTGTAATTTTCCTTGTTGGGTCTGGGGAAATATCCCCACCCTAACTCTTGTTTTTTGACAATCATATTCCAAAATTCTCTATCAAATTCAAGCCCATTACAGGCAGTGTTGGCGTATGATTTGTGAATGTAACTGTACGGTGTGAGCGTGAGCGAATAATCCAGACAGGCTGCAATTATGGACAACTAGCTTAAGCAGTAATTCCAGCATATTCTATAGAACAAGTTAGCTTTTGATAAGAGGATTGTGTTTATGTCTGATTTTATCAGCAATGTGGAGAGCTTATTATCCGACAAGTGGACCCATTATACCTAACACAAAGCATTTGCTTTTCAACAAAGAAGTGAAGTAAAAATAAGGATTTTAAATTAATTGTTCTGGTCATCTTTGTCTTACAAGTTTATGATTTGCTTCACATTCTTTATATGTATTACACTTGTAGTTGCTATTTTTAATGTACAGTAACATCGCCTAATTACATACTTGTATTGAGTTCAAATTTTCGTATGGTATTACATTGTTAAGGCTCCATGCTGTACAGGGCTAAGCCCTGCCATGAGTCAGATCGCATGGGAACTTTAAAACGCAAAATATGACTTTGATTTAACTGTTTTCTGCAAGAAAAATAATACTAGCCATGGCATGAGCTACCTAACAGATTAAACACTCCAAATGAAATAATTATAATTTGGTACATTTAATAAAAATTCAGAGAACACAATAGTAAAATTACTGTTTGCAAATAACAAAAAGTACATTATTTCAGTATGGGAAAAAATACAAGACTAAGGAATAACAAACTTTACGGATGCTACTGAATTGGTTAAAGGTGGAGAAGTTGAAAGAGGAAGCTTCATTTATTCATATGTGGGAACCAATTACAGTAAAACCGTGGGAAAGGGGAAGCAAAGAAGTAAATTTAGTCAAATATACCTATGTACCTTTGTATTAAACACTTAACTTCCCATTGAAACTATTGGCATGGATCGTTGAGCCTCCTTACTTACACAGAACCATGTTCATAAACAAGTGATGGACTGAAACGAACAAATATCAATCAATTGTAGATATTTTTTTTATCATCGAACAAATATTTGCATATATATTCTAGAACAACTGTGTTAGACTTGCATAAGGAAAGGTTTTTTGGTTTTTAAACAAGTTATTGTAATCGTGAAAGCTCCAATGAGAGCAGTATAATAGAGGCAGTAGAGTATATTGGCCTCAACAGCCGCCATACAAAAAATCATCAGAGCTTAAACAAGCTCAAGAAAAGATCTATTATAAATCAGCCAGAGCCCGCCCTCATCGGAGCTCAAAAAAAGATCTGCTGTATTAATCAATCGGCCGAGTGTATCTAGAGGTCCTCATCGGAGCTAAAAATTTGTGATGTTCTAAAGTGAGAGCGAGTGTGAGAGATAAAGGAGAAGATTTAAAGTGTTTAAAAAAAAGTTGGTTGTAGTAGTAGGCCTATGGTCATGCTGTTTCCTTAGGGCAATGTTTTTTAATTTCATTATAATGTTATAGTCTATTATCTAGAATACATCAACTCATATAAATATATTTTTTTCAGGAAATTAAACGTAGATAATATTATATAAATTTTATATAATACTTCTTGATCCTCTTTGGAAACAGATATGAAGAATACTATATATTTATATGGCCGAATAACAATATGAATTCTCTTTTTATTATTCTTTATTCAAGCTGCCTGCTGCCTTTTTTTTTTCAAACCAAATGGGAAATCCAGCCAAAATCCAAGCATTCTTAAAGCAACGTTAATTTTTTTTTTTTTGGTGACAACTTGGCCAATCCATAATTTTTGACTGTTGAGTAGCTGTCATATGAAAGGCAGAAATTTTGGGATGGGAAGGGGTTAAAGGCATCATCATTAATTTTTTATTTTATTTTTTAAAAATTAATTTTAATTTGTTTTTAAAGTTTATGGATTTTACCAGTTTAATTTGTTTTTGCCTTATAGGTAGAAGATGCTATGCTAATGATCGACAAAACAACTAACAGACATAGAGGTAAAGATTTCTATTTTTTTAAATGTATAATAGGAAGGTGTTGACATCATTGTTCCATGATTTTTCAATTTTGTTATGCTGGCCGTCATGCTCCACATATTAAATTCTTATTTGCATTTCATCTGTTGTTTCCCTTGAATATGGTATGAAAACTAAATGAATAGTACTGGTATGAAAACTAAAATGAATATGACGCTTTTAAAACTATCTGCATGCCTAGACTCATTGTGAGAATCTGTGACGAGACTTCTCTAATAATAGTGAATGTGTGACCTCTGAACTTAACACAAATATTGCTAAAAAAAAGAAATCACTAGTCATAATGTAATCACAAAGAGATACCAGCTTAATTTATTATTACTGTTATTAAATTATTATATTTATGTATAATTTTTTTTTTTTATTATCTCATTTGAATATGAATTTTAGTTGCAATAATAACACAATTTACCGATTAAAGGCCATTGTTGGAATGTAGTTATTTAGTTTGGTATATATTTAGATAAATACAATATGATCTACATTATATATTTAAGGTATACAGAACTAAACTGAGAATTATTGTCATTCAACAAGTTCTCGGGCCTCTAAATTTCTAAAATTCACCCAAATTTGAAAAAATATTAAAAGTCCTTTTTTGTAATCAGCAACTTCTGTGTTTGCCTCAGCTTTATGAAACATGGTCCTTCCAGGTATTGTTGATACTACTCTATAATGAAACATATTACTGTATAACTGTGCATAGTCCCTTCTTCCGTCTTCCATCTTCCCTTCACCCCAAAAAAAAAATGTCATTTCATGATAAAAATTAATGTAGTAACATTGCTTGTTATTGTTTATACTACTAAGCTCTGAACCAGGAAGTAATAATTGGGAAGATAGAAAAAACAAATGCCATTTAACCTCCACAAAAATGTAAACAGTCTGGTTTTCAATTCAAATCAATTTTACACCGTTTTATTGTTTAGTGTGTAGGTTACTCAACCAATTTATCCAATTATATGGAGTCAGTTTTGTATGGTATCAAAAACCATCTGATACGTGAACAATTGCGTGCACTGTTGGGCATAGACCAGTATTCAAGCTGTCATTAAAGAACACACCATTATAGTCAGTAACATATTATATCGTGCGTAACATTTGAGATGACACAAATGCCACGTTGCATGCAAACTCCAGGCTTCCCAGAGATATATTAACATTTTCTACTAGATATATTACCTTCCCGGAGAAAATTTCGAAAAAATATCTGACCTGTGATGTAAAAGGTAAACAGATACACTCATTGAATTACATCATCTTGCTTCATGTGATCAATCAGCAAAGTTCTGTAGTTACCAAACAACCTAATTTTGTTTTGTATATGCAACTTTATGTAGGGGGTGTTCTAATTAGGAATAATTGACAAACATATTTTATATGATATTTTAAGATAATTTATGTAAAGGATGGGAATTAGGTTCTACCCATTCTCAAGGTGTTATTTAATGGGTCATGGAAAAAGCATCCTAATTGCACCCTGGGTAATGCAAGTTCTACCACCACAACCACAAGATATACAAGGAATACTTGTACCACAATTGTTGTCATGCCTACACTAGACCAGAGCAGGTTCTTCATAGGTCCTGCCTTTATGGTCATATCTGCAAGTCGAGTTATTAAACATTCTGTGATAACAATTAATATCCGGGAGGGGGGAAGGGGGGAAAATAATGCAGATCTGGTTGTCTATACAGTGTTGTCTATACAGTGGTTAATGTAGCGGTTTGTATTATGTTTCCCATATGTGTTCTTCAGGTTACAGTTATAGTAATTGAATCTTAGTCCATAAGCTTAAAATAGATTTGGATTGAGTGCAACAACAATCCATATCCCACATCCTCCCAACCTAAATACATCACATTATGGGGTCTTAGGTTGTGAAAATTAGTCTGGGGAAATACACAATGAATTATGCATTTTATTTTTATTTTTAAAAATTTCATATCCATAGAATAACAAAATAAACATAATGATCATAAGTACTAACAAGAACAAGTGGATAAACACAATATGCTGCATCTACAGTACATGTTGCATTTTCCAAAATTTACTTAATAACATAAGTAGTAGCAATAAGTGGAAATTCCCACTATAAACAGAAGAAAATGTGACTCCCGAAACATTCAACATAAGATACAACAATTACACCTTAACAATATCATCTACTTAAACTAGTTAACAACTTAATATAAAGTAATAAGTAATATTAATTAAATTTTTTATACTGCACACATACCCACCCACACACATATATGCATACACACACACATATATCTGTCTCTTATACACATCTATACCTATGTACCTTTGTATTAAACACTTAACTTCCCATTGAAACTATTGGCATGGATCGTTGAGCCTCCTTACTTACACAGAACCATGTTCATAAACAAGTGATGGACTGAAACGAACAAATATCAATCAATTGTAGATATTTTTTTTATCATCGAACAAATATTTGCATATATATTCTAGAACAACTGTGTTAGACTTGCATAAGGAAAGGTTTTTTGGTTTTTAAACAAGTTATTGTAATCGTGAAAGCTCCAATGAGAGCAGTATAATAGAGGCAGTAGAGTATATTGGCCTCAACAGCCGCCATACAAAAAATCATCAGAGCTTAAACAAGCTCAAGAAAAGATCTATTATAAATCAGCCAGAGCCCGCCCTCATCGGAGCTCAAAAAAAGATCTGCTGTATTAATCAATCGGCCGAGTGTATCTAGAGGTCCTCATCGGAGCTAAAAATTTGTGATGTTCTAAAGTGAGAGCGAGTGTGAGAGATAAAGGAGAAGATTTAAAGTGTTTAAAAAAAAGTTGGTTGTAGTAGTAGGCCTATGGTCATGCTGTTTCCTTAGGGCAATGTTTTTTAATTTCATTATAATGTTATAGTCTATTATCTAGAATACATCAACTCATATAAATATATTTTTTTTCAGGAAATTAAACGTAGATAATATTGTATAAATTACACAGGTATATATTCCATACATTTACTATTAGAAAAACATTTTTTTATGACCTCTAAACTTCGACCTTTAATATATAGATGAGGGGGTATGGTGTAGTTGTTGTAACATCTGCCATTTGCAGCATATTTGAGTGCCATTAAATATTAGGTGATTAAGTCGCCTGAATAGCTTTGTCCAGGAAACAATTAGCTATCTTCTTTTGAAAGTAAATCTGTGTGTGATGTTTATTGTGTAGTTATGTATCAAGGAAGCTGTATTTTCTTTAGTTGTTTAATCTTTATTTTACTTTCGTACATAAAACTGTCTTATTTCCTCTTAGTGTGATTGTGATTCGGAGCAACGAGAAATTGGTTAAACATACATCTGTATGTTATGTAGTATAATTTTTCATGCGGAAGATAATGAACATTGGCTTTAGCAGCTTATAATAGAGATAAAATTAGGAACATAGAACCATTATTTTTCTAATTACATTATGTCGGACCTTGTAGTAGTGCTGTGATGTTATAAAGTTAATTCTTCAAAAAAAGTTTACTAGATAATGGATGAAGTATCTTGAGAAATAGCTGTAAAAGCCCTTTAATCATGTTATGTAATTAGACAATGTTTTGAAATTTCATCAGAACAATTTCATTAATACCAAGGATATGTGAAGATATTAGAGGGACTGTTATCAAGCAATAATGATGCTTGCATATTGACACTCTGCCCGCCAAACACGGAGATCTCTGTGTTTGGTAACGCAACGCTTGACCGCCAAACATGGAGATCTCCGTGTTTCAGGTATTTTAACGGAATCTGATAGATGGGGTAATTATTGACATGTACAAACAATTTGAACACTATATTCAATCTGGACCGTAAGTATTTCACTATTTGTTTGTTTACATAGCGTAGAGCGGTTATGATTTACTTTCACAAAATTGTGATTATTTCAGCTTCGTTATGCAAAATTGCGTATTTTACTGTTACGGGTCACAGATTGTGATTATAATAAAGTGTTTGGTACCACTGTAAAGCTGAAATGTTTGTAGTTCTTGTAGTATTTACTATTCGCAATTTAATCAAATACGCACTCTCAACGAGCTTCGGAAAAGTGTTAAAATTTGCTAAAAAGTGTGGCGGTGGCTGATGCTATTTTTCCAATCTTTGGTGGTCAGTGTTACAGAGACTGCATTTGGTACAACAGATATCCATTCATATAAAGGGGAATGTCATCTGATACTACAGATATAATATATATCCATATATTTAAAGGGCTTGCTATGTGATACTACAGGTATCCCGACATTTAAAGGGAATATCAAGCGACGTTTAAAGTAGCTCCAGATATTTAAAAGGAATATTATATTGAATACAATTACAGATTTAAAAGGTACAGTCACTACCAACTTGCTGTAATGTTTGGTTGTTAATTTTGAGTAGTTTTTAGGTAATTATGTGATAAATATATGATTTCAAGGATCATCTAAAAAAGGTGTGAAACATTCCACCTTACTTGTTTTTGTCTCAGTAAATGTTATTAAAACTGAATTTAGCAAGTAAAGTGACCAGCTATATTTAGTATACCACATCAAGTTTGATTTATTAGCAATAAATTGACATTCCATTTTTACTGAAACTCTCAATTATTTATTTATCCAATTATATAGTTTCTCTCTTGCTCTCATCCATGCCTGACTTCAGTCATTCACTCATTCATTTCTATGGCTCTTGTCTTGTCCTCTTTAATTATTCATCAATGTATTGACGATTTTTGGCTTTCATCTCTTGACAATCAGTGGTTCACAACTTCTTAAAATACCAAGTGGATGGTTGCACTACTAAAGTGAATAAATGTGATTATTATTGTTATAAATTATTATCTTATCAACTGTAATTGAACTGTACTGAACCCCTTTTAAATATTTGCCACACATAACATTTGTTTAATTTATTTCAACAATATTTTGATTATAAAAAAAAAGAGACTATTAATTATCGAAACCATATATAGATAATATTGTTATTATTGACCAATATTATAGATTATTAACTTAGTAATTAATAGTGACATATTCTATTGCAATCGTTTGTAAAACAAACTAATTATAATTTATCAGAAAATAATACTTGACATGGAATTATCATAGTACAAACAACAATGTAAGGATATAGTACAGTATAGCAAGATAGGAAATTTTAAAATTTGTTGAAGTCTAGATAATGTTTGTTTATGCAAACACAGAGTTGGTTAATGGCGAGGCTAGTCTATTATGTAAATAGACCAAAGACACTTGTGGTTAGCAAATGATCCCAGACTCAGGAAATAATAAAGCATTTTCACTTCTTCTTCAGTTTATCTTGTGAATCTACATCATTCTCAACTTCCTCCTTTGCATTGTTCGCTTTACAACGATAGGTTCCCTCAGTTTAAGGGTAAAAGGCGATTACACGTATAATTTGGCCTATTATAGATTTATATTGATCCGTTCTATAAACAAGTCTCAGGGGGTTTCAGATGAGAAGTTGTTCTAAAGAATATCCTAGCATAGGAACTAAACCTAAACTTGGGTTAGGTCACTTTGACAGTTAGTGGCAGCACTAGCAGGGGTCAGAGAGAATGGACTATTGTCTTCAAATGCCTTTTAAGTTCGGTGGCATATTAAATTTTCAAAGTTATTGTGATTGGCACTTAATATTTTGGTCTAAAAGCATAATTATAATAAGTATCCTAAACCACAGTATTTCCCCCTTGATCATCAGTTTCACCCTGGCTGGAGGTCCTTATGCAACTCCTTTGGTTTGACTCCTGGCAGAAGTGTTATACCCCATGTTTTTTAAGCCACCATTTTTAAGCTACGTTCACATCAAGCCGGGATCCAGTCTGGAGCCCAGACAAAAAATCTTGCTATGTTTCTTGAACGCTGTATTCACATCGCGCAAGGAACACGGTTGTTCGGGTTAAGTATGTATACGTTTGATTGGTTCGAACCAACCAAGCTTGTTGCTGATTGGTCCAAGAAAAAAAACGTATTATTTCAGGATACAAATGGCTATCAGATCCATCAGTCCGGGTCCGGAATCCGGATTAGAAATCATACGAATTTGATGTGAACGCTTCTTTTTTTTACCACTGAAAACACATTTTTCACGATTTTTTCTCCGGACTCCGGGATTGATGTGAACGTAGCTTTAAACTCTGTCTTTGTATGGAAAACTGGTAGGAACAGGTACCATTACAAATACAATACTTAAAATTTTCTTATTTTTATTCCATAATTAAAGTAAAGCAGTCTCGGATTTCATGTTCAAGTTAACAGAAAGAAGCTGCTATGATGGTTTGAATGATAATAGTTTATGTGTTTGATGTTTTAGAGGCAGTTGTAATCGAAGATTGAAGAGGCATTTTAAGTGTTATCTGTTCGCTTTGAATAGACGAGTTTCTTGTGACACGCTGCTCATGTAATAGCAAGAAAAAGCAATATGCATTCTGAAGATAAACGATATTGCATTGTTATATAGCTGATTTTAAATGTCGTATTCGTACGATCTTTACCGGAGTTGAATTGATGGGCAATTTTTGTCAGGAAAATATGCTTGAAGGTTCCAAATGGTGGATCATGTTTTAAAAATATTTTTAATGGTTTACATAGTAAAGCCCACACAAGGTCTTTCCAGAGAGACGACCCACTTATTTATCTAATATATGAATCAACTAAATATAAAATTATTATTGCCAAAAATGTTTAGTGGACCAAACTTCATATATTCAAAGTCTTATGTTAAGAACTCCTATTTTTTACTTAATCTTTTTATTTTTTAAACATTTAATTACGCTATGCTTATATATACTAAATAAATAAATTGCAACAATATGTACATATACATAGAATAGATTTGTGTACATTTTAATACTGAACATTTAAGAATTAAATTTCTAAAATATTGATTTAGGCTAGGGACATAGAACTTTCACCTCCTAGTTATCTATTTATGCTCCTAGAGGGAGGCAAACCTGTGCCTGTCCATTAATTACTATCATAAGATTCGAACCCAATCGCCTGCCCCAGCTACTTCCAAGGTTGTTGATTATATTTTATTGTTATTTTTATTATTAGGACTATTGTTATTATTTTTTTCATCATATTATTGATGGAAGACAGATTCTTTACAACAGCATGCATAATGATTAAACAACGTAATGATATACGTGTATTGATGAAAAAGCATAGATTGTACACAACACAGCAATATAATTGTAAAGGCAACACTGAAATATTATCATGGATATTATTACTCATCTTCTAGTACTAAAAGATACAATGTCATAAAAATATGTAAATTAGTATGCAACATTTAAAAAGTAATCAAAATGATAAATCACTTACAAATTAATAAATTAGTGATTTAATCATTTGTTTTTATTGTACTGTTAATGATGTAGTCCTGGTTTCGTAATGATCGAATTGAGAGATAGTCTTCAGAAATCATATTTTATATAACACTATTGAATGTTGTTGGTTGAATGTCACTTTTCCTTTCAAATAATGCTTACTACATGTCTATGAATATCTTCAAGACAGGAAATCTACATGGGTCGAGTAAATTATGATGCATGTAGGGAAGTCACCCTGTCGTTCTATGATTGTCAACCTTCGGATAAATTAAGATGGGTACCGTTTGACAACGATGATATCAGAAATACTGTGTGTAACACTTACGATAGATTTCACTATCAAAGGTAGATGGGATAGGATACAATTAACATAATTTGCTACCTGTATACATGAATGGACTGATATTCAGCTTAGTTTTAGATATTGCTTCTTATTCTTCCTCAATCTTTTAAATCTCTTTTGTACTTCCACGATGCTCTAGTTATACGAGAATTTAGGACGCTTAATGGATAGGTTTTATATTAATAGAAGAAGCAGTGTATCGTCAATAGTGACAGGTGGCAGATAGTAAATATTTTAGGTAAAAGATATAATTAGAATTTGCGAAAACATTGTTCACGTATGGAAATAACAGTTGTTTGTCTATAAACATAGGAATTGGCTTACTGAAACATGCTACATAATTTATGTCCTATGCAGTTAGTGTCAAAAATAGAAAATTTAACAATTCAGTTTCACAGATTGATATTCTACTTTTGATTATACAAATTTAGATGAACTTTAATTCTGTAATGTGGAAGTTTTTTTTAATTGCCTATACTCAATTTATTACTTTGGTTTAGATGGTTTTCTAAAATTAAAATTAAGAAAATGTAAGGCATTTCTCCTTTAAAGGTTTCCCATCTTCATCACAAAAGAGTTATCTCCAATTTCTTATTGATTTTTCTGTTGAGATGCACATAGTTAAATATATGGCAACATGTTATCATATTATACAAAATTCTGAATACAGAAAGAATCTTAAGTTCAGTTTCATAAATGCTAAGTCTTTCGTAGAACAGTATAATACCTTTAGAAGTTGCGGAGGGTGAATATAGTTGATGGCGTGGTTTTTTTTTCAGAGGTTGAAACATTGCACTGTGGGTTATAACTCGTTGGTGCACTTAATGTAATGGCTGTTGAATTGCAGCTGATTGCCTGGCCGGGAGCCATGTGAAAGAGTGGATGATTATATCCACAACGTTGGAGTAAGTGCTGTCTATGTTTTTAAGGATGTAGTGAAGATAATGAAAAACCACAGTACGATATCAAGATAATGAGTGCGAAGTGAAAGCAGCTTTGATTTGGATGTGCTCTGGATGGTATATGAATTAAAGCTGGTTTTTCATTAAACATGCATTACATGTCTTAAAAACAAAAGTGGTACATCGGAAACCTGCTAACAGTAGAATTAATGACATTAATATCTAATGGATAAAAGTACCCATTATTTCAATGAAGGATAAATTGGGCTGTACTGTGTATGTTGGTAATCTTTGGTTTCAACTTACTCGAATTCAGATAATGTCCACATTATATATTTTGAAATTTAGTTTTTAAGCTTATATTTTTTTTGTACAACAGTTTGTTGGATTAGCAGTTTTTTTTGTGCAGTAAGAACCATTGCAATGTCCCTCTTGTAGTGATCACAAATAATGTCATATATTTTTACCTATACCTTTTACTATTCCAGAATTTTAGTCTTCTGATAGTTAAGATTGTAAGATGCCAATTTTTTCTGAATATCTCCAAAAAAAAAATAGGTACCTCAACACCGCTTCAGCCTATTCTAAACAACAAAAGTAGTTGTGTTAGTCCACACATGTGCGCAATTCAGCCTACCGGTAGTTGCAAGTCAGAGGTTATTTCCTACCTTTACTCTGTTTTCATTTACACCAAGAGGAGAATTATTAGCCTATTAACAGCAGTATGATCATTTTTCACACTTTCACAAGACCACATCTTTGTTTATTATGAATAAGAATTAAGTTAGATATAATATCAAAAAATATTAATGAATATTATATCGTTCAGAACATAAATTAACCTATTTCTTGTAAAATGTGGACAGCATAATGAATGGGTTATGATCTGACAACCCCAAGAATTTCTATTATCAGCATTCATAGCAAAATAATGCATATGGCACCCAGCACAACTTAGGTAAATGTTGACAGAAAAGCGCATTTGCATACTCCGTGCTCTCAAGGTTTGTAACAATGTGAAATATATAGCCAGTGTTTGATGAACAACCGCAGCCATGTTTGTTATACGTGACTCCCTTTGGATTGCGCACCTGTGAATTAGCTTTTCTAAATCCATGCACATATAGGCCGGCACACTCCACTCCATTAAGTATAAAAACAAAATTTCACATGAGCTGAATGGTGATCAACTGATAAGAGCTTGTCTCAAATTCTCATAATTATAATCATCTTCTTCATTATAATATTAACAATCAGTTTTGTATTTAAAAAAATGAGAGATGATTTGGATTCCTCAGATTTGACATACATTCAAGGTGCCCATAGTTGCATACTAAATGCTATTTTTAGAAGTTTATTTTGGTTTCTGGCTGCATCTCTTTAAATTCTTTACCCAAAAATGGCTGACTCAGCCTTAGTTGCTATTTGTAAGGCACTTTCAAAACTTTACCTGAGAGCATTTGATTTTTATTGTAATTTAGTGATAAAAGGTGTTTTGAAAATTTGTAGATGATAAGTAGCAGTATTAAATAATATAGCAAAAGCATACTATGTCAATAAGATCTCTTATGAGCTTCACCCTGTAAGCAAATTTTTATTAGGTCTATTAATATTATAATATATATTTTTATTCCAAATTTTATGCTTATAGTTATTTTCAATACATTTGTTGAATTATAGTTATCCATATTTACATTAATTTTATACCAATATGCTAACACAGCAAAAGCACCACATTAAAGCACATTTGTACTACATACGATTTTTGACACATAATGTTATTTTCTGTACATTTTTTGAATAATAATAGTTGTCTATTACATTAATTGTATTCCAAATACCTACAGTATTACAGTATAGCACAAGGACACTACATTAAACACTTACTTTACTGTATATTGATTTTGCTTCATAGAGAATCCTGTCTAATAATTACAAAAATTGAACAGTGTTTACTGTAAGTTACATGTTCTAGAGTTTATTCGCACTGAAGGTTAAATTCAACGACTATATTCAGTCCGTCATTTCTTTTGAATAGGCCGTCAACTCAATATATTTACATTACTTAGAAGCTTCATCAGTTGGTCATCCCTTTCACCCAAGCCTTGTCAGATTTTAAATTAGATACGTCCCCATATGTTGCTAGCATTATGAATACAAGCTGGCATCTAGATTGGCTTGTTCTGCTGTTAATTGTCCTAGTAAAAAAAAATACATTTAATTGAATTGTGGAGTACAGAGTTTAATTTAGAGAAAGATGTGGGTGAAAGTTGAGTGTTATTATAGCACAGTGCTATTCTTTAGCGGATATATAGGTATAAACAGGAAATAATTGATATTAAATAGGAAAGGATTTGTATTGTCAGACATTACCCACACAGATGAAACAGTGTTTAGTACAATACCTTCTATTCGTTTTCTTCCGGTGTCTCATAACTCTGATGGGTATTTTTATATTTTTGGCTAACCCGGTAGTAAGAGATTTCTGTGCACGACCATAACTATATTATAACTATATTATTTTATACTATATTATATTATTATTATTATTATATATTATAAAAAATCTGTGAACATCAAAAAATTCAATAAAAATATTAAATATTGTTTCAAGGTTTCCATGGTGAAGTAACAATATATTTAATCCTTTTGGTCATTTAATATAATAATAATTTCTTAATATTATATGGATCTTAATATAATAATAAATAATAATAATTCTGGATTTATATAGCGCCTCACGTTGACACAACCTCGAGGCGCTTAACAACAACAGAGAAGAAGAAAAATTAATTATGGATCAAATAAGTAAAACAATTTTCAGATTTCAAACTACTATAATTCTTAAATTGGTTTAACTAGCAGATTTAAGAGTCCTAATTTCAAAGACCCTATTTTTTTCTCTACTAATTTTTCATTGGAATTAACTAAATTTATAAAGTTATTCATATTTGGATGTTTATTTTTCAGTTTTATGTATAACTCAGAATAGACGCTTCTAGTCCCATATTTTCATTATGATTTGTTCATGCACTTTTTAAAATGGTTGGCTTACTATCAAGAACATTAAAAATAGCTCCATTGACGTCAGTTTAGACTGACAGAAAGGCTACCACACCTCATAAGCTAATGAACTTTAACATACGCATTGTGAACATTGTTAAGACATTGTTTAAATTCTTTTAAAAGCTCCACTTATAAACGGCAAGATATATTTTTTTAAATTTTGTTTAGCATATTTCAAAAAGTTAAAAATTCAGGGGGCGAGGGAAGATTAGAATAAAAAATTAGGATATATCAGTAATCAGTAATCAATCTATACGAATCACTGTTTGTCAATGCTTTGCCAAAGTACTACATAGGCAAAGATTCTTAAGCAGACATTTACCTTAGATTGGTAGGCAAGTATCTCAATTATCAAGGTATACCTCTAGATACTCGCCCGTAATCCATCATGATAGGCCTGGCCTATGGGCCTAGGTAGGACCTTACCTTTAAAAAACTTAGCCAAAACAATGTTCAATATTATCTGATTTCTGTTTTGCCATCATCAATCTAATTAAATCATTATGAGTTCAATAGAAAAGAATAACAGAACTCTCCATTTGCAATAGAATCACGTATTGTACAATAGGATGAGTTGTAACCTTGGCGGGATTTCTCATTACTTAACAGGATAGCGAATGACCATCAGAACATAGCTTAACTAATTGATATTTGTACAAGTATTTAAAACCAGGACAATGACAACAACATTAATAGTAGCCAGTCAATGGTAGAAGGTCATAGATGAGAGTTCTTTGTTTAAAACTGAAGCATTTAATCTGGAGGTCATTGCGACTAGGTGGTTATTAATCTCCCAATAATGCTTTACTGACAACCGGAGGGGTAAAACTGCTTAACAAGGTACGTTAACAAGATATGACCCAGACTGCTATGAACTACCATTAATGAGATTCTCACCAACTGAGATACCTCCGGGGCCCCACTTACAGCCTGCTCATCATCAAAAAATCCCACAAAAGGGACATGATGTGGTGTTGTGTATCCATGGTGATATTTACTTTTACATTTTTTTTGCCCAAGGCCAGGCTTGAATTTGAAGACCCAATTAAAAATATCCACCTGTCTTCTCTTTATGTTATGTTAATTTAGCTGGCACCTGTCAATTATGCACAAAATGAAAATGGCAATTTTCCACTTAAAAATTTGTATTATTACAAATTGGTACTTGAAAGGATCAAAAACAATAAATTTCTCATTTGGATTTACTGAAAAAAAAGAATAGGATTACGTTACCGGTAGTTTTTATTTTCCTTTCAAAAAGATTGCCACATGCATGTCATGTACGACCTAGCAAGACACACTTTACTACTCGTTGCTTATTGTTTTTCACCATTGTTAAGGCATAATGTAACGTGCCCAGAAAGATCTGCAATTTCATAAAGTGCTATATAAATATTATTATTATGAAAGACTGCACAGAAGAGGATGGGAAAGGGGATGTAAAACATCTCCCCACAATCATCATTTTACAATAATGTTATTCTGTGGGTGTGCAGTAAACAGTTAAATGTCGTTATGATAATTACTAATTAATTTGATTAGCCTGGTGCTAATGAAGGCTAACGTAGAATATCTTAGTATAATAGGCATTAATTAGTAGAGTGGTTGTATGTGGGAGTGTTGTACAGAATTAATTCTCCGTGCTGCTCAGGTCTGCCGCTATCCTTAGCTATGGCCTAGAAAAGAATTTTATCTACATATATTTTTTCTTCATGGAGAAATAAACTTTATAAATTGACCCTCTTTACTCATCAATTAATGCAACTTGCTTCTAGTATTACATAATTAGAGTGAAGCATGTTTCGCCAAATGCTACTTGATTCTATTATAACCACATGCTAGGCAGGCTGAGCCGGCACAAATATGATTTTCTTGGTATGCCTGTAGCGGTTTGAAGGTAAAAGTTGTTTTGTCCGTGGCTCATTAGCTTCAGTCCCTTCTTAGTGGCATTCACGAATCGAAAGACGATTGAATGCTGGGATTGAGTTGCATAGTACACTGAACCTGCTGTTGTTGAAAATTGCTAGAAGCTCTCAATTCTACCATCCTTTTAACTTTAGCAGTCAATAATTTTTCAAGTAGCAAGACAAAATAATCACATACAGTAAAAGGCTTTAAAAATGTTATATTTTTCTTTTGCTCATTAAAATAACAAATTTGTACTTAAATCTTAAATATATTTTTATGACTTGAAATTAATATAAAACTAAAATCAATTTTTTTTATTTTCAATAAATAGATAGTATACATTTTTTTTTTCCCATTTCAATCATGAGTATTCATTTACGGTTTGGATTGAAGCATTAAAGAATGCCTTTTTTAAAGTGGATCAGTGTAAATATAGTTAGTTCAAGTGTTACATGAGAGCTAGTAACAATAATACTGCAGTTTAAATACTCCTTTCTCTAATCTCAATGAAATCAGACAGGAGATTTTTTAAATAGTAACTATAACATTCTTAAAAGTTTCACAATATTGTGATATTTTTTCGTTTTTGAATGCCTCTTTTCATTCAAGCCTTGCATGAAATTTTACAGAAATGTATTCATCCTCCTAAGTAGTATGTATCCTTATGTTTAAACCCGGCATAGGCCTAAATACTAATGCAACTATGTTTGTTGATAAATCCTATTTTCCCCATGGAAATCCTGGTGGAAAACTTGCTTCCAAGTGGAGTTGAATAGCTTAGTGGTTAAGATGCTTACCTTCCAATACCAGGGTCCTGGGTTCATTTCCTGTGACAGCTAAGCATTTTTTCTCACGGCTAAAACAGTTTTGCTCCCTAGGCCTCAATAACAGACTTGGTTTATAAAGCATTATTCCATCCTCTAAGCGGCAAGTGTACTTAATATTAGATGTAATTTGTAAAGGAAGTAAAAAAAAAATGATATCAAAATGTTCAAAGTTGGTTAAATAAATAAATATTTTAAAAATGAACTTTAACAAAAATATTAATATGAATAAAGAGTAAATTGCTGGTACCTCTTTAAAATATTATATTGACTCAATAAAATAATAATTCTTGAATTTAATAATTGATTACATATTACTTAAGCATGAATTAAACTAGGTTAGATAAATCTGATTTCCTAATGTGTAGTAAAGTTTTTCTACTCCAGTAAGCATAAGAGGTTTTTGGATGCTTAATTGAAAATAATTACACATTGGTGTTAGGTTTCAGCAGGTCTTACTTAAGCAACAATATAACAACTGATAGTCTTTCAGATAATGTATGATCAAATACGTTTGATAATGTGTAATATGGCTAAAGCTAGGCTGAAACAGTAGCCCCAGGATCTATGATTTTTTTTTGGCCAGGGAGGTGTCAGTTCCAGTCAAGAAACCCTTGGTCCATAGGGATGGGTTTTGGGTGTACCCTTATATAGATTGAGGCTTTGGAGCCATTTAAACCTCTTGTCTTATCGGTTAGGGAATTTGTGGGTGCTATCAGAGGGGAGCACCCCTTTCACTATGACTCCGGGATCCATCACTGATGAACTATTAGGTATTGATTTTTGTGTCTGACGGACACAAATCTGACTGTTCATACGGTCAGTCTTTTACATAGATTATCTCATTTATATGCAGTTCTTATTGACTGGTAATCCATGGCCCATCAGTTATAAATTTTATAATAACTAACACACAAGCTAAAAGACCACACCCTCAATATAATTTCATTACTGCATTAGTGTTTGTTGCTAAGCACGAACAGAACAACAAACATGGATAATGCATCTTCTTAACGTCATCCTTTATTTCATAAATAATCCAACATAATTCTTATTTAACCTGGAAATTCTTAGAACATGTTTTTTGTTTTCATGATTTGATTTTCCTCAAGATTTGAAGCTTTGGTGGACTTTGTTTACATGAGCTATGGCAATATGTCTGATGATAGCATGATGGAGAATATTAATAGTAGAAGTAACTGCATATTTTATATCAGACATGTTGTGTTTGATTAATGATATAAGGAGTAAATATTGTTTGTCAGATGTTTTGCTGTTCACACGATAAAAAAAATTTGTTTCGTCCTTATGTCTTCATTTTGTTTGATAAATTTATTTTATTTCTAGACTTTTAAATATACATTTTAATGATCTAAACCAAGTTATTTATTATGTCTTTCAGGTTTCGGTTTTGTAACGTTTGAGAAAGAAGAATCTGTAGAGAAGATCTGTGAACAACAATTTCATGAACTTAACAACAAAATGGTTAGCACGCCATCATTGATCTGGCCAGGCACTCACCCATTTATCCAAATATTCTTTCATAAACTAATTTTCGGCATTCCTTCGTCTATATGCTCTTTAATTCCTTCATTTAGCCACACATTTATCCATCTATCCATTCAAACATTTCAATTATTTTTCCATTTATCCAACTAATTAACTCATTCATCAATTTATCCAAATTCATATTCATTCATTTATCCACATGCTATTCAAAAATTTATCTAAATACTTACTCATTTACCCATTCATCCACATAATTTTTCATTCATTCATGTCATCTGAGCATCATTCATCGGTTCATTGAAATACATTCATTTATTTATTTTATACTCAATTAATTCACTCTTTTACAAATGCTCATTCATTCGTTACATTCATCCAAACACTAATCTTTTTAAACACTTAATGCTCACACTTATAAATTGATTGACCATTCTAAACATACATTCACATATACGTTCAGTAACTCATGGATTCACCCACATGGGCCATCCATCCTCAATCTTAAACGTAATCATCCATCCCCTAGTTTATTTATCCATTCATCCTTTCGCCTGCTATTCTCATTCTCTCATTCATCTAAATGCTCATTCATTAAAACATTAAATTCATTTACCAATTCAACCAACACTTACTGTATTCATTCATACAACTATTTATTCTATCATTAAGTCATTCCTCTACTGACTCATCCATTCCATCAGGGTTGATGAAGTCCAAGTTGTTGTATCCATTCCAATCCAATATCCTTTGGTGGTTCCATCTTTCAGAACATACCACTTTGGTGGACTCCAATATTAATATTGAATTCTCAGAAAAATTATATTATAATTACAGTATTTCTAGAGAATAATTCTTTTTTTACTCCAAAACAAGGTATACGAGAAATGTAGAAGAAAATTTAAATTAATATAATTAACTTGAATGTATATTAAGAAAGTTTATTTACACAAATATATGTGTAAATGTTTTTTTTATCTGGATAAGAAGATTTATGGTAAAAGCTAGAAAAATTATACCCATACACCTGTTAAAGACTTGTATTTCCTGGGGCGAATTCGAGTAGGATAGTTGATGTATCGATTCTGCTGTTATAATATAACACTAACCAAAATTCTCTGATCTGTCATTAATGTTAAGCCAATAAAACAAGTGGCAATGACAAATAGTTAGTGAGGAAACGTTGCATCATATAGCGCACAGTACATATTCATGGTGTCGGTTGCCGATGGCTAGAGGTACCGAGAGTATGCCGAGGTGGCCTCCTTTTACGTGCCTTTACCATTTAAATGTCACTCAGCAAGTATAAAGCGAACAACTCAGCCTAGATTTATTGGCCTCCGTCGGCCGATTAAAAACCATGTGTTATACTGATTTTCCCACTCTTGTCTTGATTGAAGATGGAATCAAGAAATTAGGCCAAGCTTTATGAAAATGATTATAATATTCATCTGGATAAGAGTATTTATCATACTATCGGTGCCGGTTTCAATTATCTCGTTGATGAAATGGTACCTTTAATACAAACAAAAACGATAGAATTTATGGCAACGCTGCAGGGAATTTGGACACATTGCCTCAGTTGTTCCTTGTGAAATATCGCTGAGTGGATATATGATTAAAGGTGCTGTTGTTAGATAGTGTAAAGTTAGAATCTTGTAACTCCCTCTAGATGCTTGTTGGTTTTATTAGGGTGAGAACCAGACCTACATTCAAAAGCCTTCTGCTGAAAAAATGTCATGAAATACATCTCCATTGTGGATAATATTTTGAACTCTGAAATATAAATTAGATATTATATGAAATGATTCACCTGTCATTATTTCACCATTAAATATTTTCATCAAAGTTGTCAAGATGGTATGGGACTTGAACCATTTCGTATAAAATATTCATTGTTCATTACATTATTATAATATAAAAAGAACGATGGATGTCGTAGTCTTTCCTTCACACGCTACAAATATCAAAAATTTAATGTGAAATTTTCTCCTATTACAGTAGGCCTTCATTTTCTTGTATCGTGGATCATACTTGTATATCTTTAGATCTGTAGTAACAATTGAAATATTCTTAAGAAGAAGAGCTAATCATAGTTTTTTTTTAATTTTTTTAATTTTTTTTTTGTTCAATAGGTTGAGACGAAGAAGGCCCAGCCGAAAGAGGTTATGCTCCCTCAACAAATGGCAAGGGGAAGAGCAATGCTGAGAGGTGTGTATGGGCCTATGCCTTACCATGGTAAGTGATAGGCAGGGCCTAGAGAGCAAAGCCAAAAAGAACATATTTAATATCAAAAATTTTGGAAATTTCTGCAGATGGAAGAAAAAAACAGTATAGGAAAAATCAAAATTTTTAGTTATCTTCAGCAAATAGAATTTTATTCACATTCAAATTGTTACTTATAAAATATATTAACATTTATTTGGAATGAAGATGAATAGTGCATGTGAAAAAAATTTAAGATTGAATTGTGTTTTTTTACTCAAAATGATTTTTGTTGCACTAACTTGAAAGTGAAATTGCTAACATGAATGTTGGGCAAACATTGTAAGTGTTCGTTTTGGTTCTCTAGCTCCCGTCTATGCTTTCATTGGATGGTTTTATCATGTTACACTGCTTATTGCAAAAATATATTCATCACCAAATATTTAACAAAGGTTTTCTACTATGTTACAAATTTGTATTGGAATCTTAATGATAATTATATATTATATACGAGATTCTTTCAAAATATGATCAATGTTGCTTCAAAGGTATATTTTTGAAACTAACACAAAGAAAATGTTTAATCTTATTAATTTCAGGGTATAAAGTGAACTGTATTGCCACTGTTTATAAAAATACCCATTCATGAATATTAATGTATAATACATGTGTTTATAAACACACACAATATTATATATTTTCCTGGTGTTTATATTAATGTAAGCTACTCAAATTTGATTTCAATATTTTTGTACATATTCCATCCGGTTGAAGTTATTCAATGCACACAGAGCAAGACAATAATAAATATAATACAAAATCTTGTAAGTGAAAGTAAAAATATCAAATTAGTTAAGTTCTCAAAATTATTAAATATAATAAATACATTTCAAGAGGTATTTTATCAAAGTAAGCCAAAGCAACATAGGCCTTTAACAATCATTATTAACTAAATTATAATTGAACAATATATGCCTATTACTGTACCAATGCTGAGTACATATGTTTACATATATGTTTTTACTATATAATCAATATGAATAAGCATACCAATGAATGCATATACATACATATATTTATTATCATTTTATATGTGTGCTCTATTTCCAGGAAGACAATACATTAAATAATAGAATTCAGATACAATACTATAGAAGCTGAATCTTTGTATTAAACAGATGAGTTTAGCTCTTGTACCAAACTAATACATGTATGCACATAAACACACACATAATTAATTCACATAAACACATACAAACGCACAAACACACAACCTTAGTGTTCGTGTCACATAATAACCAATACACTTACAACAGTCCTTCAAACATAAAGTTTATGTTTGTATTCATAATCACACATAAAACTCTGTACATGCGCAAGAATGCATTTAAATTTGATTTACATTTCGCCGATCCAATAACTGGCATACAACTTTTTATCCTTACAATTTATTTTTATTTTTTTACTTTGCTGCATGTTTTCAGAAAGAAAAATAATTTTTCAAAAAAAAAAATATAAAACTTCAATCCATGTGGCGAGAATTGCGAGGCCAAGGTATCTGTTCCAGTATGCAATTTAAACCATCATTGAAATCAAATTTTTCGAAATGATAAAATACATCATGCATCAACATTGCTTCATCATCATCATTTATATAATGTCTAGCCTTTACATATAATATTTGTGCAAATATCAAAATAAATATTTAACCCAGAATATAAAATACCTTAGTCCTAATTTTTCAAAATATTTTACGAGCTCAATATCCATTTCCCTGTGAACATATTAACCTATAAAATTTATTTTACAAAGTCATTCTAATATTCAAATTTATGCTTCCAATTTTTACTTTTACTACTTGCTTTGCTGTTTTGTTCGATAACAAATTTATTAAAAAAATTTTCTCCAAGTTTTTAATTACCAGGATGAAAATTCTTGAATGGTTGTAGGAATTTAGTTTTTATTTTCACATGTCTCTTTCAGTGCCTTTAGCCAGTTTGTAGTGTAGTGATAATTCATGCTTTATCTGTCTTACTATTTACTATAAATAGTGGTGTAGTGCACCCTTCTCCCCAATTGAATCACCCTACCCTTGATGTAGAATTTATAGTCTAGTTAGTGTTTATTGCTTAGTGGATGAGGTTTGAGCTTAGAATACTAATGATTTTTGTCTTTATTCTTGGATCCTATCACAGTTTTTTGCACCAATAATTTAGGCCTACTAAAACGTAATAGGCTTGCTCATTTGTTGTATTATATTTATCAAGAGTAGGTCCAAGATCTTAAAAGACTTGTGTGAGGGAGATATTTGGGGCACACAGGGGAGCAAGTGCCTCCGATCTTCTAGTACAGCACTGGTATTTTAAAGCTGGTTGGAAGGACTAAGTTAGTTATATAAGTTTTAGTAGTTGTTTATACTTTGTAGTTTAGTTTTTTATCAGAATCAGTAATCTTTATTTATAATGAAATAATGAGATTAATATAGAAAAGAAATTATTTGTAGATTCGAAATGAGTGGGAAACAAAATATTGAAATGCGACTAATATTGATATTTCATATATAAACATTCATTTATTAAAAAGAAGAGCTTTTGTCTAGGTTTCCAATTGATTTTTTATGGACGTGTTGTAATTGAAGAAGAAAAAGAGTTATCTTTAGCATCTTAATAGTAAGGGGTTTAGGAGAAAATATGTCAACCATGATGCAATGGTCTGAAATGTAAGAGGCATTTGTAATATAAGACTAAGCTAAGATTCGTCTAGTTAAGATGGATTTCATATCTCATCCAATTAATGATAGAAATTTAGAAGAGGCTTAGCATATTGTAGTGGATTAGGTCAGTGTAGATAGTTTAGAAGAGTCGGGTAGACTGATGTCCCCTGTATGTATAGACTGTGCTAGTAATAGACGTCATACGCCCTCCGCACAAGAGAATTCAGCTTAGCCAATAGCCTCGCATGCACACAAATTAGTTGAG
>NW_022752171.1:177623-226869 GCF_011630105.1 Anneissia japonica
TTTCGTGCAAAGTACTTGTGAGGCAGTGAGTAAAATATCAATCACGTTAGGTAGACAAGGACAAATACACATCATGAGCACACCTTACAGACTATTTAACAAAAATTGACCAATCAAAACAGTTGTATTTAGCGCAGAATTTTACTCTGCGCATGCTAAAAGCGCATCTGCTGAGCTGTGCCTATGCAAGGTTAGTAGCTGAGAAATATTCTCTCATGTGCGATGGGCTCCTTAGTACTTTAAGAGCAACGGCTTTGGTTAAGATATTACTGTAATTCTTATGCATTAAGCCCCTAGTAATTATTCTAATGACAATAAGGTTATTGGAAAAATTGAGTGTTCCTGCTAGGGGTTAATGCATTAAAACTAATGTCTTTGATTTTGTTTGTCATCTTCTTGACCCAAATATTAGTTCTTATAAATCGGTTCATTCTAATGACAAGTAAGGTTATTTGAAGAAATTGTGTGTTTGTGCTGGGGTTTGAAATGCATTAAGATGAATATCTTTGATCTTCATGACTTAAATGTTTGTCTTATAATCACAATTTCAAATATATTTTATTTATTGACTGTTTACAAAGTATAAAAAAAAATAGAAAGGACAAGCTAATCAGTTTCCAAAATAGCACAAAAAGAAAATGTGAAAAAAAAAGGTTTTTTCACTGTCATCTTGTGTGAAATATGAGTAAAAAGAAGAAAAAATTATATGCGGTTTTTTTTTGAAGTAATGATTCTTTTACATACAATGATTCTAGTTGCCTTTCTGCCGAGGCATCTATTACGTTCTTTTACATTCTTTGATGCAACTACAGGTGTCCTATTATGGGATATAAGATGCTGTAAGCAAAAAAACTATTCTGATCTTGCCTTGCTCAATATTGTCGTAATATATGGAATATATATTAAGCATAGTGCGACGGTGGTCTCCCCAATTTGATTAGTGGGAGCTCCGAGTGCTTACACTGTTGAACAAATACAAACATTTTTTTCCAAATATTTGAACAACCTTGTAAAGAAAATGGTTGGTTCCGATGTTGTTCAAAGCAGTATGTGTTGACATTGTGTTTGAGAAACAAGTTTGGGCTTTTCTATTTGCAGATGGGGAGATGTTAGTGGATGTTGGTACAGGCCTCATCAATGGACAGTACCTAGGTATTCATCAGCTTTTTATTTCACACCTTAATGGTAGAGTAAACAAAAAACGATTATATACTAATGTATTATGAACAGTTGCATGATGGAGCTTTCACTGTATTTAAAGGATAGGAAGGCAGATAGTAATATGCAATTAGTAGAGTTGCATATCATATACTAGTGGAAATTATTATACAAAGATTAGATTAATGCTTTAAAAAAAAATTCCTGAGAGTGTGCTAGGAATTTCTTTGATTAAATACTGTCAGTATTAAAAGCTAATTTAAAAACATGTTAGTCGCAACAAAATTGGAATCCATCACTCATTTCTATACAAAGTTAATTCTATATTTTAAGGTTTTAATTTTTAGTTATTGCTTTTGTTTGATTTTGTTAAAGGATAGAGTAAGGTTGTAGTTTGAAGCATATTGTTAAGAATAAAATAAATAAAAAATTGTAATTTACTTACCTTAATATCCAGAAATGTAATGAGCATTATTTTACTCCAGTCTGAACTCTGGTAATTTAGCATGTATAAGAAATAAATTTTAAATAGCTATCAACGGAATTGTCATTGACAAAAAGTTCTAATAATGTAATTATTATTATTTAAAGCTTGTTAATTATCAAATTATAAATGAAGTTAAAATTCATTCATAAATTTATTCTCCTTTGCATTAAAAAATAGATTTTAAATGTTAGAATTTTGATGTGAATGCACTTTGAAATCAAGATTAAAGGGATTAGTATATAGATCTTATATTATTAAGTCAGCTCCAATTGGCTTACAAGTGCTGTTGAAAAGAAATTCACTGGTTACGTTCAAGAGTGTATGCTACTTGACTAGGTTAGCTTAACAATGTTTAGAAAGTCTCATACAAGTCTTAAGATTTTCAGAAAATTCTTATTTCTAAACGGATCCAATACAGATGAGACATGTCTCAGTGTATATGCATGTCGATAACCCATATTTAGACACTCGTTAATTTGGTATCATCGCATCAACTATCGAATCTGCTTAGATGCAAGACCCAGGCCGTATGCACAGCATGTACGCCAAAAGATTACTGGTGCCAAAAGGTGTGATCAAAGCTGAAGTTTAGCGTTACACAGGTGCTTCTTCAGAGCTGAATAAATTACGAAATGCCTCGGGATGTTTCTACAAATATTATTTGATAAAATAGTCTCCAATAGGATTAGAAAAGTAGAATAAAGGTTATATAGCAAAGAAGTAGTAATGCCGAAGTGATTGGTATATGAAACTGTAGGATGTACGTTTTCCAGCTTGTAGGCGTTAGTTTTGAATATTTTAGCTGTCCGCATTAATATATTTCATACAAGTTTGTAATCCTTGCTGGTATTTTTTCATACATAATATAAATTTTGCTTGCTATATATTTAAATTTTGCTTGCTGTGTATTTAGATTTGCTTGTTTTATTAACTTAATTATATCTTAAATGTACTTTATGATTTTGAATTATTTGAATTCTCATTGTAATGTCTTTTCCTTCTTTAAGCATATCCGACCAACTTCGCTGCAATTGGACGAGGATACCCACATTATTCGGCAATTCCATACTTTGGTGGTAAGTTTTAAAATTGTTCTAAGTAGATACAACAGTGTGTAGTACAAGTAGTATATCTCAGAACTCAATAAAATTAGTTGTATATCTTAGAATGAAATCGATAGTAATAATTCATTTTATGTGTTTTCTGACACAAAAATGTGAATATAGACATTCAACAAAACAATTATATTGACTTGCTCTTGTTAAAGACAATCTTATTAAATAAAATCTATACGAATGCTTATTAAACATTCAATTCTGTTTCGGTTTGAAAAGTAGAGTACATCTTAAGAAGAGATTGGAGTAGCACTGTGAAATACTATGATGACAAGTGTTAAATTCGTCAACTTTCTCAATTCATTATTCTAAAAATCTTGACAGTTTGAATCCTCTTATGAATTTATAACAAACTCAGCTTTCATTTGAATTATCAAGGCACTGGTCCAGAAATATCACTATTGATTCTCAAAAATGAATTATATATGATAGGCTTATGTTTGACACTATCATTCAGATGACAATTATTAGGTGATATATATAGCAATATAATTAATATAAATTTGCCTAATGAAGTCATGGAATTAAATTTGCATATAAATGTAATGGCATTTGCCAGGGTGTGTGTCTTTGTGTGGCTAGAAAATAAAAATATGATTAAAATTGCATCAGTCAACCTTCTACTCAATTAGTTCCCTTATAGAGTATAGTAGAGTCTGCATATAGCTTGATTAACACTTAGATGTGACTGCAAGTATTAATAATACTACTAGAAGACCACACTAATAGCATTTTCTTCATAGACTAGCTACCACTCTGTCCGTCTCGTTTTGTCCATCTTCATTCCAAATATCAAATATTACTATAGAACTACGTTAGTATTACCGTATTAGTAGTACTCGCTTGATAACTTTATCTTACTCTGTTACTGTTATCAAATGTGTTGCTTTTTTTACGAGGGACAAATTATGCTCAACAAATAGCATTTCTTTGGAGGGGTGATAGAATGTATGTCAACGCAAACAAAATTTGCTTTTGTTGAATCAACGAATTGCATATCAAATTTTGGATACATATATGTGCAAATAAAATCAAAGATCTTTTACGAGTCGCCAAGAGAAGTACTGTACACATTTTTTTTTCCACAGATGTTTGAAAGTGTAAAATACACTTTCATTCCTATAATTAGCTTGTTTCAGCCAAATTCCAAAATATAGTGCATATTAATGAATCAATTGCAAAGTGCTCCAAAAAACAGGCTTTAAATTTTGAAATTCCCAGCAATAATTAATGTATACGTAGTGAATGATTTATCGCCTTACTTAAAAACTAAATTACCAAGAAATATTTTGCATTCTTGCATTGAATCATAATTTCGTGATATGATCGTTGATCTTAAGAACTTTGTGATGGTGAAAATAAGATACATGTCATTTGAAAACTCATTTGAAGGCCTCCGCGGATATTCCAGCTCTGGTCAGGGTTATCCAGGAAGGAACAGTCGACCGGGTCGTGCTGGCTTCTCCGGCTATCCGAACACATCAGGTAAAATGAAATGCCTGTTACAAGACCATAAAATTCTGAACACCAATTCTATTGTATTTTATCTTTTACACATGTTGACACTAAACTCTGAGTGTGCTTTTTATCTATTTGTCTCTTCATTGCTTTAAATTATTAGATGTAGCTAACAACTTAGAAATATCAATAGGTGCTTAAAATACCTTTTTTCCTCCAACACACCCACACACAAGTAAATATTGAATTATTAAATATAATGTGCATCCAAATTTACAAAAAAAGTATTTATTTTGAATTCATATGAATCAATATCATTTGACATTTTAGGCTTTTGTCTAAATATTGGTTCTTAATGCGACTGTGTAATGTTAATTTCAAAACATTGAACCAAAATTTGAGCAGGTAAAAAAAACATCAGGCCATGGATAAAACCTGGGTATTCTGCTTGTGAGGTAGATGCTTACCCAACATGCCTCCTACACAGGAAGTAGATGTAATTGAACGTCATTCATCCTCATGCTTAAGAATGGCCCAACATTAAATCATCATTCAATTTGCATTTCACACAGATCATTTTAATAAATACTAAAAGAGTTTAAATATAATAACGTGAAAAGGAAGAGACAACGTGGGTGTGGTTTCACTTTTTTCACTGAATTGAGTCAAATGGTTGCCAGAAAATTTGTAGAACCCATAATAGTAATTTATTTATTGAAAATTGAAATATATTTTCGAATACAGTAGTACATACCTAAAGTTTGCTGTGCCCATATTATTTATGATGTTAATTTGCTGTGAAATTTGTATATCGTTGTAATATATATATCTTACACCCTTTATGTGTTATTACAATTGAATTTTTTTTTGGAAACACTGCATAGTACATATACTCTATCAAGGAAATGTTGAAGCTATATTACTTAAATTCTAACATGCTTCATAATTTAACAATTTTGATTGGAAAACTATATAAACTACATTTAAGTACTACCATATATGGAATTGGTGATGGTCATATATATATACATGCAAAAAAATTAATCTATTTGCTATTGACAGTTTTTGACAAGATAATAAATATCAGAATTTAAATAATAAAAGATATAAAGTAAAATCTATGAAATGCCCAAAAAAATGCAAATAATGTATTTATTTGTACTTTTTAAAAGGTTCATATAAGTTGTGAACTTTTTTTGAGATGCAAATTAAAATTATTGCCTATTTATACACATTTTATTAAGATAACCTTTAAAATGGTACTAAACAGTGGGTGTATATTGCTTCATTCTATGCAAGAGAAAATATTTTCAGGGCCGTAACCAGGTTTCCTATAGGCCAAGTTTAAATCAGAATAATAAACAAAGTTATGATAAAATACTACTACAGTTTTAACTTGGTTAATCCCCATGGTTACAGGCCTGATTATTTGTACAGCTGTTTTTTGCTAAGGACATAAGATAAAATCAAGAAACACTAAAAATTGCAAATGTTTGAAATACTCATTTAAAATGATGAAATAAGTTATCCAGTTGTAATGAGAATGACGTCAAAAGTTTTTGCTTATTTTTATACTTTTTTTACTAAGAACATCCTAAAAATGATTACTAACCAATGTAAAGATTTTGCTTCAATCTGTGCAAGAGTAATATTGTTTACACATCTGTTGGTGA
The DNA here is from genome assembly GCF_011630105.1 of Anneissia japonica. Classification (NCBI taxonomy): domain Eukaryota; kingdom Metazoa; phylum Echinodermata; class Crinoidea; order Comatulida; family Comatulidae; genus Anneissia; species Anneissia japonica. The sequence continues at coordinate 183,515 of NW_022752171.1, forward strand.
GGACATTTTTTAATTAAAAGCTAATAGCTAAGTTACATTTACAATGTAGCTGCAGCAGTTAAGTAATAAATCATATTTTTATGTTTATGACTCAACACAGGTTTACAAAAGTATTAAATATTATCAATACTTTATATTTTACACACCTATTTATTCGTTAGTTGTGATACCTCACATTTTGAATATAAATTTAAAAATGTAATATATTATCATTAATATGATACAATTAGGTTATAATATTATGATGCATAAAATATGAAAACCAATTCAGATTAAAGACCGGAGCTAAATCAGGCTAGAATAACAAATTAAGTTACTTGATACGGATTTTCCACAATTCATATCTAATAATACATGAATAACATGAATTGAATCTCTTGCCATTTTTGCATATCTTAAACCATCAATAAGTGAAGATAAAGAAACTATCCATTAAGAGCCATGGTAAAGGTTAAGACAAGTCAAAGCAGATCCCACATCTAGAGTTATGCATTTTTTAGGTGAATATTATTACACATTGTACAGTTAAGGTTGATACTAAATCTAATGGTTAACGAAAATGTAATTGCAGATGTGCATTAGATCACATACAGCCAAAACATTGAATGCCAAACGCGTTAAAAGCCGTACAAGATTAGATACGGGCTCAAGATTAATTAGTGATGTCAGATCGTGGAAGAGCTATTCTAAGGTTATCATGACTCATGTTTGTGAAAAGTTGAGATCAATAAATTCGTCCTCACAAGGAGTGACCCATCAGCATTCCGTGGCATCTCTGATGACTTTATTATAAAGCCTTAGTCTCGAGGATACAGGGGAGCATAGATTGCCGCCAGCGGATTGAGCCTATCGTGTACAAAATCATTTGCGGAATGCAATAAAATTGCTCATCGCTCGAGGTCTTCTACTGTAATCACGTTAGACTGAAATATTGTGTTCATTTTGACTGCCTAATTCAAATGGCTTCTCTTCTCTACCGAATTACCATTGCTATTTATCTCTCACACTTTCTTAGCCTAATCAAAGATAATCTGTAGAAACAGATTGAGAAAAGTAGGTGAATTAGGGAGAATTGCAGTAATATTACCTGGATGCTGATTTTAGCCATTGATTGCAAGTCAAAACCCCTTGTTAATAAGTCAGCCACCCCATTGTTGAATAGACTAGTCTGAGAAATAAAATGGACATTTGCTTCAATCTGGAAAAATGTCATATTAGATAAACACAAATTATATGGATAAACATTAAAATACATTTGTCAATTGAGTTTTTGACATTTACATTTATATTCCTATCATGTGATCTACATTTTATAAATATTCATAAGCCTTAAGAAAATGAGTAAATATTATCACAGCTGGATTTTACTGTTTAATATATTCATGCATATAATTTGCATCTTCATGAATATAATATGCATTATTCACATGTATAATTTGCATAATCATGTAATGTTTATACATATGGATGTGCATTATAACATTCTTTTGAAGCATTTCTTGATATGTTTGTCATCTGCAAAAATGATGATTCTGTTTTTTACAATTTCTATTTCAATAATATCCACTGAGTAATTATAATTATTCTCTATGTGGTCTTCTTCTTTGCATATTTATTCATATCTATTAACATAATTATTTTGATGTGCTTTTGTATTCATGATATAAGATCTATATAACTACCTAACATTTATATCATCAAATATATTAAATTTATATTTATTTAGGTCAAATAATTGGAGAAACCATTACATTTGTATTGTATTGCAATTATTAATCAAAATTAGAATACTTCGTCTGATTGGTGGTTAGGGAATCTGGTTCCTGATTGGTTTGACTGGAGTAACCAAGAAATTGGGTCTTTTTACTTAGTACTTAAAAAAAATATCTGCGAAAAAAAGAACAAATATTATGAAGGTTGTCGTATCGTTTAATACTTAGGCTTTGCATCGTACCCACCTGGCAGTTACGTTTTACCGGCCGGTGTTGCGCAAACTACAGCCGACCGTCGTCCAGGAGCACTGCCATATTCCCTGCCTGATTATGGCACAGCTGGCCCTGCCCAGCGCACTGCTACAATCCAGCGGACTGATGCAGGTACGCTGCTACACGAGTTAGGGCGGGACTACCATCATCATCAGGGTATGTGTATTAATATTCTAGCTTAAAACTAGGTTATTTCTCCTTATCGTTGGGTGTTCTCTTAAGCCAAAGGTAACACTAAGTATAGTTTTCGAATTTTTGCCCAGCCCAAGTTCAAATTTTCACTGTTGTCTGCTCTTTGCATGTTTTCTCGTAGCTGCACGCTTTTCTGAAATTAACATTGCATTTATGAAGATTGAGTTGTTAACTTTTGTGCTTAATAGTAATAATAATAATCATTAGTATTATCAGATTTATATTTAAGGGATTGATGTTTCAAATTTGCTCTTACTATCAGTTCAACTGACACACTTAGGTTTGTGCACACAATAACCAATCACAACCACTTAGCCTCAGTTCCAACTTTTATTATGACAGTTAATGCCCTAATTTCGATAATGCATTCCTTCATAATATTTTTCTTATTTTTATTTATAGTTATGAACAGCTATGCACCGGCAGGATTTGCCCAGTCACCCTCTCCACTAAGTGGACGTGGATTCGGGGCAACTAGCAGCCCAGGACCCAATGATATCTACGCCAGCTCAACAGCCCAGGATAGCATTCTTGGTGGAAGGTTTCAGCTGGCTCCCAGTCCTCAGCCATCATCTTTTGGCTTAGACATGGGACAGGTAAGAATCTGATGATATTATATTGCACCTCATTTGTCTAATACAAAATTTTTGAGATAGATTTTGCTTGATTTACTAAATTATTAACCTAATGCACAGGTTAGTGCAAAATTATTGTAAACAATTTAAAATAAGTAACATTCAAGCATTACCAAAAAAATTGGAGTTTATTTCAAAATTTTTTACAAAATAGCAAATGATTTAAATAAAAGAATACATTACAGTGGTTATACAATACCCTACCGATCTTATGCTATTTCAATGACATGGGAAAAAATCTTGAAAGATTTATCTTCGGTTTATTAGAGAATCACTTTATGTACTTAAAGTACCTCTGCGAAAAATCCCACTTTGTAAACGATTTGCAATTTTGCCAAACATTTAGCGAGTCAAAATGTCTCCATGGCGTATTAGCCATTCATATTTCAGTTACAACTCAAAATAGTTATTCAGTAAGGTCAAAATATTTTGTCAAAAACATACTTGAATAAGAAAGTAATCAAAGCAGTAATCAACAGAAAGTGACATCAGGAATTGAAACTGCCTTATTTACTTAACAAAAACTCCAGATAAATGATGTAATTAAAAGGCAATTGTACTACAATAACACCTGTATGCAAATTACTAGAATAAATATGGGTATGGACAAACCACAGCATAATTTTTCTAAGAATATAAAATTTTACCCATTAAACTGTTTGATTTCCAGTTTGTCAGTTCCACAATTCTGAGGGATAATTTCTACAATCATAAAGGCAACAGAGTGATTCCCTCATAATAATTACAAAATTTTGAGATAACAATACTATATTTCCGATGGAAAAAGTCTCAATCCTTATGGGACAATCCCACTGAACATTCCAATAATTTTGATGACGCTGTCCTAAAATTCTGATGGAATAATTTCCCAATTACCTTACAATAAACTATATTACTTGGACCCAATGCAAGTTGTTTTATATTAAATAAAAAGTGGGTTTTTTTTTATTGAATTCTGCAATTAACCTCAACCAATTACATATGCATTTTTCTTTTCTTTTCTTTTCTTTCCAAATTCCTTGCATTACATTGCGACGTACCGTTTACCACACAGAAGGTACGCGATTAGATTGCTGTAGAATCCATTGTGATTGATTTTCCATTACATAATATATATGTAGATTTACATATCTTTATATATATACATATATATATATATATACACATTTTTAACATTTTATATTTGATTCACAGCATTTTATTTATTAGTTTTTAGTGGATAAGGAATTGGCGTTGACTAATTGTAGTTAGCACACAGTAATTGTTCTTGATGGTTCACTCCCAGCTTTGTTTGCCTAAATACCACCTTGCCTTTGTTGTTTGGTTATGTTGTTGCATATACTGTGAAAATATGGGTAATCCCCTGTGCTCCTGCTCTATAATACCCACCCCCCTCTCCCCTTGCAAATGGCCGCAAAGTAATGTAAACATAGTATGCAATGTACCAATACTGTATACATGGTAAACAAACTTGATGAGAAAAAAATATTGTGCATATAATGGACCAATGGGACAATAACACAGCCTAATAATTTGGTGTCATTTTTGGGTTGGATTTTATTTAGCTTAAATCTGGAGTGGGGGTGGGGTTAAATTACATTCAATAAAATTTGCTAACAATAGCTTGAAATAAATGCAAAAAAAAAAAAAGTGACGCTCACTGTTTTAAACATTGTTTCGAAAACATTGTTTCAAACTTTCATATTTTGCCCATTAACACTGCCTTAAAAAAAAAAATCAAATTTTGAGTGCAGAGGCCATCCATTGCCTATACAACTACATCTATAGGACTATCGAGTCAAAATTAATTTAACCTAATATAAAATATACTGGTATCGCCAGAATTGTAATAGATATATACATGGTTGCTAAGGAACAGCTTAGTGTAGTAGCAGTCATGTTTTTTTTAATGTTAATTTCAGCAAATGGTTTGTTTTGTGACATAATCTTGCCACACCTAATGCATGTTCATTTTTTTGATGCTTTGAAATGACCATATACTTCCCTGTGTGAATCATCATATAATTTCTTATTCTCTCTTTCTCTTTCTCTTTTTTTTCCCCCTCATCCTCTGTTTAATACTAGGGCACTCTGATAACGTCTTTTCCAAATGGATACATCCAATAAGCTGACATCATGTGGAGGTAGATATGTGATCTCACTTTAAATTGTCTTGTACTGTAAATGTTCCAATAAGTGCATTGCCATGGCGCTTATGAAATTTTAGGGCGTTTCTTTGCACCACTTACTACATTTGAGAGCGGAGCTTATTACAAATTATTGTACTTTCGATGGTAATATACATTGTATACGGGCCTACCCAGCTAACAATATTACGTTATAAGAACTTTGTAATAACATTATGGTTTGGTGTTAAAAACGTTCCTTTGTAGAACAATAAGTACGTACTTATATCCTAATTTCACGTCATAACATTTGAACGTTCTTGCAACATTGTGTGAACGTTGTTTTGTGGCATAAACTAACAACAACTTTTTATTATTATAAAAATGTTTCATGTTTGCTGGGTATCTGGCTTGTTGCAATGTTAGTAATATTTAATTCATGAAAAATTGGTTATTAACATATTGTGATAATACGAACATCAAAACATGTTAGGTATGTATTCTTGTAGCCATGCCATTTATTGAAAATAAAATACAGCTAATCAAGGCAGTGCACTTATTTGAGAGATGCGCTTAATGGAACAGTTACAGAAGTTGTTGCAACCTGCTATTTGAAAGTATTAAAATGAATTTGCAGAAGTAGTGGAATGCAGAAATAACCCAAATAGTTGTCTTGCAACTTTTCATTTATTTTTCTGGATTAAAATCAAAGTCTAATCAATTTTTTATTGGCAAAACCAAAGCAGCATTGTCTTGGTACAAATATTTGTTTTAATGTTGTAGAAAATGTTTTTGGAACAGCAGGTACAATATTGCCGTCTGTATACAATTTATCGAGAATCACCTTAGGGTGTACTTAACTGTAATATTACATCACTTGAAGTCCAGAGGTAATTGATCTAACCAAACTACAGTAAAAGATCACCTTCTGTTCGATTCAGGAGAAGACCTCATGAATTTATATACCATTTTCATCTTTTGAAAGCATTGCAATGCTGCTTAGCAAATTCATTTTAAAATCTTATTCACAATATTTGATGATGCAAATACAGTAGATTTGGAACATGGCCGATTTGCAAGGAATGTTCTGAAAAATTGATATAGTGTTGTGCTTGGAAGCCAGCTAGCTTTGGAAAGATCATGAGCAGCATTCAACTAAAAATGGTTATTGAATTTTACCTAAGGCGATACACTTTCATTCCTTCTTTAGTGAACCCACCACTCTTTATAATTCAACTAAAATAAAGATTAATTTAGCTAACCACTGACTCAAAATTTCCAAATATGTTGTTTCTGCCTCGTAACTAAAAAAATATAAATTTATCGGATTACTGAACCATTAACATCGTAATATAGCTCATTTTTATGACCCTAGGTGTGCACCCTCTATTGCACATCTTCCCAAACACAGTCGTATTCCTTAATTCCTTAATTATTTAATTTCTGTTGTTCCTCCTCCGCCTAGATGCTTGTTGCAGAAACATTTTGCTAACTGTGAAAACCCTATTTACAGCCCTCTTTTGACAATCGATCAAAATTAAAAAGTTTGCCAAAAAAGGAATAAAATCGTCTCATTAAGATCTATTGTTTATCTAACCTTAATCATGCTATAAACACAACACTATAGCTTAAGCACCTAACCAAGCCTTTGATTGGAAATTGGCAGGAAAGAGCAACATGTATTATTAAACACTAATTTTTACAAGAAATCTGTACATTTTTACTACAGTATTTTTCAGGTGGTTTATAAAATTGATCATCCTGTTGTATGTATTGATATGAAGTAAATTCCCAGTTTTGTCAAGGACAATTCTTTGATCCAGTTATTAGGCATCTAATAAGATGTGTATTTATTGTTATTAATAACTTCCCATAACTAAACTGTTTTGCCCTTTTCTCTCATTTGCCTTTTCCTGCCATTCTAATCCTAGGCTTGTATTACTATGGGAAATTTTAAAAATTTGTAAATTAACATCATTTTAACGATCTCGGATTTCATCAGCTAACACAATTTTGCATGAATTGTATATTGACAGTGATTGATAAGAAATAATTAATATACTAAAGTCCATTTAGTATTTTGATTATCGATCCTCACTCGTATACTGATATGTATATTTTATTGTTGTTTACATGATTATGACATGAAAATTTTATTCATGAACTAACTTGTATTGTTATTCATTGTATATTGTTTCTAAATTCTAGACTGCAAATGGTGGACCGAATTCAGGTTATCTGTCTGGAATGCAGGGAGGACGATTGTAATGAGTTGAGATTAATGAAAGTTGAAAGAAAGTTTGAGACAGAAAGGAGAATTCAGATCAACGTGCAGTTCCATCATTCAGTATCTCCTTCATGCCAAAGGATATATACAGAGACGCAATTCAGGGAAATAGAAAATTATTGTCTGCAGGGATGGAGATAAAAAGAAAGCAAGCACCCAAACACATTCACAACACCGAGTATAGTGGCAATAGATTTGTGGTGGCACGCAACTGGATCAAGAGTTGCGTGTACTACACTTGCGTGAATTATGCACATGCACTTATATATGTGCATCTGGAGAGTATAGCATCTTGTAAATTTATTCCAGTAAACTGAGGAGACCTGGTCATGTGATCAAGTTTAGTCATCACTTATTGGTTGTATGCATGTTGACCTTTTTCCGTTTCAAGAGTTTTTTGCCAAAATTCTCAGTGTGTAAAGTAGTAGTCCCAAGCAAATCAGTAAATAGTATGTCGTTTCGTTCCTGTTTTTCTCCCAAACTTGTAGATATATACTGTTGGTGTGACAGCCATATGGATGGTGTTAAATTTTCTCGGTGTTTTGAAGTGTATTTTCTTATAACTTTATTTAATTTGACTTAAGCAAAAAAAAAGAGTTTCTCTTTACTTTTAACTTCAAAACGTGGTATTAAGTGGGTTCCAGTTGTATGCTCTGTTGTATAATGAGACCTCTATTAAGGTTTTATTATAGGTGACATTTTAACAACTAATTCTTTAGTAGTAGTTTTAGTCTTTTAACTAGTATTAATTGTAAGACTCATTCTTTTCTTTTGCACAATTTTAATCGCTTTAGCATTGTCATGTAGATTAAGTTTATTTAAGGGTATATCGTAATAATATTATATATTAATAAATACTGAAAGTTTTGCATACTTTCAACCAATTTTTATTTTTGTTCCATTTTTTGTGCCAACTGGAATCCAAAGAAAAGAGAGACAAGTCTATTTAAAAAAACTAGAATTAGCATTTGGACGTTGAAGGTGAATGTATTTTGAAGAAAAAGTTTACTTGCAATACACAAATTGTTAACCTTTAAACCTGTACTTATTTAATATAATAAATCTGGACTACACAATATGCGATAAATATATAAAAATTGTTATGTAAGCATTTTTTTTCTTTTTACAAACGCTTGTATTTTTTTTTTTGTTTCCATTGCAAACAAAAGTCGTGCTGTAATTATGTAAATTATTTGATGTATTCTGCTCTGTGTTTCTAGGTAGATATCTGTAGAACCATAATTTGCATGCGTGTATCAGGACAAGATAATAGACTATTATGTTTAGTTGGTAGCAAATTTCACTTTTATCTGTAATAATATTTAGCTCTCTGTACAGTTTTGTTGGAAGAAGAATATGTTATTGCAGTGTTACATCAGTTAGTAGAAGAAGAGTAAGCAAGAACAATCAAATTACGATATTGGTAGATAATTAAATTGTATTGCCATTTTCGTAGGTTAACAGTGATAGATATTTTACAGTACACAAACTCTACTGCAGTACAAGTTCTGTGTTTGTACCTCGTAGATAGGTATGTCTGTTACACTTGCCTATATCGGGTAAGATTTTAAATTACCAAAGAAATTGTATTGGGCGAAATTCTCAAGATTCCTAAAGAATCGATTCAGACGCCACATAATAATATAATTGTACATACAGAATGATAGTCTATCTATCCAGACACAGAATTTCACTCCAATCAAATAATAGTCTGGATACTATAGACTTGTAATGCATTGATGAGTTAAGTAAAAATAAATAAAATGGTGTCAGCGCTCTATTTACCCTTTTTCATTTGGAATTAGTTTTGTAAATAAATAATTTCAGTACATTACAATTTATTGTAAATGAAATGTACAATTTACCATTTGTATCCCATCATATTAGGACAATAGGGTAAAGTGGTATTGTATTATCTTTTTTTTCACAATAATTTATGTATTTTGCATCCCTATTTTTTTGGGGAGAATTAAAAATGATTTTTAAGAATAATTTTTCTTTATATATTTTCAATTATAATTTAACACAAATTTTCTCAAGTCAATGTTTTACACAAGTATCTCTAACACAGTATTTTTTTATCCTATGCTTTATCTCTCATTTTGTGTTTAGATATTTGGTACTCATCTCCAATCCTGATTGTCACTTTTTATTTAATAGTTTAGACAAATGTAGAATTAGTTAACTGTAGTTTAAGTGACTAGAATAAGAATCAACGGTTTTATTCAGTTAAGTTGGCATTCAAAGGAAGGTTAAGATAATTATGCAACAGAGGTTAGTAACAGTATGACTACTGCCCTCACCCCTTGTAATCCGGGATCGTTTCTAGCAACATAGTTATTCTGAAGTGCTTTTACTGTACAGCATGGGAATGGCTATGATGGAAAATATAGACCTATAACTCAGTCTAGCTTCATTTTCAATGAAGTATGCTATTTCACTTTTTCAATTTATAACATCAGAATATATATATATATATATTCATATATTTATATGTATATCTCACACTATTTGACTTTACTGTATATACTATTCAGTGGTCTGATTTATTTTTTAGACAAAGTATACCCTAGTTAAGCTAAATTTACATGAGACACGATAACGACACAACGACGACATATCGTCACGTGGTTTGTATACACTGCGCACATCTGTATCGTGTCGTGGTCGTGTCATTATCGTGTCTAGTGTAAATTTAGCTTTATAGAAATTTCGGTATAAGACCCTTGCCTGAAACATTGACCCATCTTTGAATGCTGCTTAACTGTTAACATAGATAATAAGGATTTTGTTAGTAATTTAATTCTTTCGTTTTGTGGGAGCTATTTGGTATGTTGTATGTAAATTAACACTTAATTGTATTGTAGTTTAGAAAAATTATCTCGGATAATGGTTTCGAGCAGTGAACGTAATATTGACAGCTCATGGGATTTTTAATTAGGTGATTGGATGGGGTGGGGTAAGATTTATATCAATGTCATTGTTTTATTCCAAGCAGTGTACATCATGTTTGGAGGTGATCTTCACCGTTTTCTCAACATATTTATGTTAAGGTATTGGTTGTGAATTTGACATGGTTGGCTCGTTGTGTACCCCAGCATGATAGGTGTTTGATGTAAATTAATTGTCCAAAATCTGGCAATTCAATTTTATCGTATCAGTCTAATTTTTCTGTTGAAATTCAAATCGGATCTGTTTATCAGCTGTAATTTGCAGTATATTGAACCACCCTAACCTTGATTCTTCAATGTTTTTGTGACAGTATGTAATGTGGTAGAAATTGTACAACTTTCTGGTGATTTTCAATTTCAGAAAAAATATCTCATATCTTAAAAATTAAAATGATTAATGGGTTGTACATGTCCACTGTGAACAGCGAACAACCCATTGTCCATGGTGCTTGTTTTGGCGGGAAACTAAAATCGTGCCTACGTAAAACAATAATAGAGTTAGATCTTGTTCACAATAGCATTGTTATGTTAAAATCTTGTTAGAAAGTACTGGTTAGAGGGTTATTTTACAACAAAAGGCAGAACCACCTTTAGTTAATTTCATGCTATATGTAAATGTATTCCTGAACTGTTTTACACATGTATAAATTTGATGCGAGATTGATCTTAAAATTGATCAAACAAGATGCAGACATGACTAACATGTCTTCATTTGGGCAATGTTATCAAAAGTTTTGCCACCTATATATACATTATGTAAATAAGATGGACTGAATAATTGATCAACCTTTTAACCCATTGTATGAAGTGATATGTTATTGCCTCAAATATCAAGGATTGTGGGAGTGTAGAATTTTTGTGACACGAAATGTTATTCGATTTAGAATTATAATTAGAACCTAAAATTAGATGATAATTAAATAATTTAATGAAAATCATGGGGTATAACAACCGAAAGAGAATTATGCATTATTGACAATTAATAATTATGATGTATTTTACCTACTTGTACATAAGAGTGCAGTTTTTATGTCCTACGGTACATCAAACTGTGAGGGCGCTATAAATGGAAATGCAATGAAAGAAGTGGACTGAATTATTTTTCAAATCAGTTTCTAGGTTTGAGTTGTCGGTAGCATTGTGCAGATTGAGGCCGTAGTATTTAAAGTAGCCAGAGTTGATAACTTCTTGGAATAACACGTTCTACTGTCAGATCCAACCATGATTTATGTTATGCCTAAGTACAGTGTTCAGATAGGCCTTTGTTGGCACTGTTTGAATTGATAAAATGGCAAAGATGCCTTGAAACCAAATGCAAAATACCTCTGAGGCATTATTTGTCAGTTTACCGATTCTGACTTGGACATAAGATAATATGGATGATAGAATGTGTTATAGCCAATGTTGTCATACTTACTTGAGTGTAGTCACGTTAAATTGTACATCAGTCCCTGTAAACATTGCCACACCACTGTATTGTCAATCCACACTTTAGTGTATAAACATCATATTTTATGCGGATCTAATATAGCAATAATTTAGGTGGAAAAATGACAACCCACGCTGTGGCAATATTTGCGGCGAGTATAGTGTAAAATAACCACAAGGACCTGTTTGAAAGCGTGTGCAATGCTTTCAAGCCTAAATTGGACCAAGTTGTACAGTGAATAAAAATATCACAGAGGCTTCATAATAATATTTTGCTATGAACTTTAAAGACAAACTATCGCAGCTTGTAGCAGCCTCTGCTTACTAGATATGTTTAATGGTTTTCCAACATGGGCAATTGGTTTCGCTGGCAAAATGCATCGATATATAACAAAAACGGAACAACCTCAAAGGTAGCATAAGACCCTTGTACTTTATTTTCTTCTATTTTTGGCATATTTAAAGATAACTGAAAATATGTATCGGATTGTTTCGTGTGAAGCCATGTTTTTTCTAATTTCGATGTGATAAAATAATGTGAGGTAATTTTTAATGCAATGTGTTTAATGACTAAACAGCTGGCGTGCTCCAGTTGGCAATGTTACGACGACTGGGTCTGCATGTATTGTAACAAACCGATGTAATCAATATTTATCGATTATTATTGATTATGGTAACCTCTTGTCCTACGGGATGAGTATTTTAAATGATCGATTTTCAAATTAAACTCAAATGAGCTGAATATTGTACAAAGCTGACATTTTTATTACAAATTTCAATTGTTAGGCCTCCGAATTACGGTTGCTTAATTGTATACCTGTGGGCCTAAGTAATTTTTATTTTGCGCCTTGATATGTTTTTCTTTTGCGTGTTTTCTCTTATTTTATTTCCGTGTTTTCTCTTTTTTGAGATGGAAAATGATTTATGGAATGCTCATTGAGTCGGTGTGTGAATTAAGATAAAATGGAATACAATATTCAAAACACTATTTGTACAAATAATGACAAAGCATTCAGCAGCCACGTGGCATTGCTGAACCATATTGACACAACGTTATTAAATCGGAAACTTGACAGTGCAAAAACACAAATGCTTGCATATCACTGGTGTGTTGTTTTATTTGCCTCCTAATCATTCATAATTATTTTTCTCATTGCATGCTTGTTCAGTTACATTCTGTAGTTAAGTAGGGAGCTTTTGATTGCACAACACGGTAGCAAGGGTCTGAAGGCTTGCGGAAGTCTCCCAAAAAGTGGGACGGCCTCCCGCAAGCAAGCAAGCAAGGATCTTCCGGAAATTAACCCATAGGCCTACCCCGCAAATTCATAATATTTGCATGTTTTCACTGCTTTATCAATTGTCTCACAGAAGTCATTGCCAATGTGTATCACAATGTGCAGCAAAATAAAATTCAATGCTATGAAAGCTCATAAGCCAGATCAGTGATGGATCTAAAGGAAAGGGAAAGCCCCAGCCCCCCCCCCCAAATTGTATAAAATTTTTTTTAAATGGAGAGAAAAAGATGATCATTCAAATTTAAGTCTGAGAGTGCCGTTTCCAGCCATCTACAGGTGCCATAATCCCGGACATGTTTCTTCTCCCCAACTGGGGATCTTTCCCCAACAGGGCCCGCTCCCACATCCTGGCACCACCCTTGCTCTTGGAATTCACTTCTTCCAACTTTGGACCCTTGTGGTAGGATGTAACATAATAACGTTACTACGAACTTATTTCCGCATGCAAGAACGTTTTCTTCGCATGGATTCTTTGACGAAATATGGCTGAACATAGGTCGATCGTGCATGAGTTATTCCATTGTAGTTGTCTCACAGAAGTCATTGCCAATGTGTATCACAATGTGCAGCAAAATAAAATTCAATGCTATGAAAGCTCATAAGCCAGATCAGTGATGGATCTAAAGGAAAGGGAAAGCCCCAGCCCCCCCCCCCCAAATTGTATAAAATTTTTTTTAAATGGAGAGAAAAAGATGATCATTCAAATTTAAGTCTGAGAGTGCCGTTTCCAGCCATCTACAGGTGCCATAATCCCGGACATGTTTCTTCTCCCCAACTGGGGATCTTTCCCCAACAGGGCCCGCCCCCACATCCTGGCACCACCCTTGCTCTTGGAATTCACTTCTTCCAACTTTGGACCCTTGTGGTAGGATGTAACATAATAACGTTACTACGAACTTATTTCCGCATGCAAGAACGTTTTCTTCGCATGGATTCTTTGACGAAATATGGCTGAACATAGGTCGATCGTGCATGAGTTATTCCATTGTAGCGTCGCATCATCTTGCAAATCGAAAGCTCCCTACTCTGCAGTTAACACTCTTGTAATTTCAGTTGTGCATGCCTATGTCAAAGGTCATGCCAAATACTTTTAATTTATTTTATAATAGTTTGGGCATACAAAACATTTTAAAACATTACATTAAAAATATGAACATTGAAAAAAAAAGACCTGCTGCCATATCCCAGGGGAGACCAAATAGTGCTTGCTAATAGTAAAGGCCTTTTGATTATACAAAAGTATCATATCATAATAACAGTTACGAAGATGCTACTACACTAGTCTACTGTATAAAGATTAACAGACAAAACTAAAAATGCAGACGATTTAGCATGACAGTTTTTTATTAGCCTTCTTGGTTGAAACTTACTCCAAGGAACGAACATCATCCATCAATGTATCTCTTCTTGCAAGATCAGGTGGACAAAGCCTTTTACATGGTGTGCATTATATTTATACAGTAATTTTCATCTCATTTCATTTATATTTTAATCACCACATGAAAGTTGCAGAGATTAATTGGTCCAAAGCACGATCCAAATATTGAAAAAAAAATACAGTTGGCCTATATTTTTATTTACTGTAAAACCAAAAAATAAAAAAAAAATAAAGAAAATTAAAGAGAAGATAATTAAACATAAGTAATAATGTCTTAAAATACAGTAAACATATTTATAAAAGATAATTGATGTACAGGGCTATGATGCACTTTACAGTTTTAATTAAGGAGTACAGTATTAACATAATTTACTGTACTGATATATTTTATTTAGTTTCATCATTTTCTGAATGCTAGCATTGTACCAATACAATGGAAGAATAAGTTGATTTCAAAGCACCTACCTTGGCACCTACTTACTGTAACTCCAGGGGGCGCTGTTGTATTTTGAGACGGTTTGTATCTTATTTTTCGGACGGATATGCAATAGATACATCGGTAGTATTTTTTATCGTATCATTTTTGAGTTAAGCCTCGCCCCTTGGATGTTGCTAAACCCCGCCCTTCGATACTGTTGCTAAAAAGTGTTCAGACGTGCGCGTGTTGCTGGCCCTATTCTGATTAGCCCTGGACTGAAATGCTGTGACAGAACGGTATTTTTTCTCACAAATAAAAACATCACTCCCGACCCTACAGACCAAGTGTATAAAGTATCATGTATTATATGAGACCCTGAATGTCAGCTGATCTAGATAAGGTGGAAGAGTCACCATTAAAAAAAGTGCAAATTACAATTTCTGCAATAAAAGTATAAATTTCTATTGAATTAAAATTAGCCCTACATAATGATTAAAAATTATTGATGTTAAAAAAACAATAGGCCTAATAAAAAAGAAATATGTATTTCTCTTTTTTTTGGATATGGAAATTGGTTTTTTTTTTTTTAAACTGTAGTTAAGGTCCTGTAGCTTTGTATATGTTCGGTCCATTTACGAATCTCGGTTGAGGTGATTCGTATTCTTTATGGCATTATCATTTTTTTTTCTTTCTTTAATGTGTAAAGCCTAGGCCTAAATGATATTCAGCATTTAAATTTCCTCAAGATTAGCAGTGGTGTACTCGTTTACTATTTACTAAGGGACAGGAATTTTTAAGTCTAAAAGCTGGTTGAAGTAAGTTTAGTTACTTTTAATAACAATTTCAGGATGGGGATAGAGTGTTTAGTTGTGAATCACACCAAGAAAAACTCTCATGTCCGAAGACTTGTTTCCAGAGTGGGCTGGTGGCGAATTGGGCAAACACAGACAACCCTTGAAGGATTACCAGAAATAAAAAAATATATATTTACCGTATTTTTTTAATAAACGCCCCTAGAAATTTTTTGTTGAGAAGGCTTTTGAGGGGAGTTTTATTCGAGGGAGGCGTTCCTTTACTTATTTATTATTATTTGGTGTAAAATCGATACGTATATACTCAAATAAACGCCCCAATTTGTAATTACAGTACAACACATGATTACTGCAAAATGTGTCATTGCGCATTCATATAGACGTATAATTGATCCCAACCAGGTTAGGTAAAAATGTAATTCTATTGCAGAGAGCATTATGTAATGTGTTGAAAAATTAGTTTTGTTTACAGTCATTCAGGAGGGAGGAGGTGGAGTGGTGAGGCGCGTTTATTCGAGGAAAAATCCCAAGGGGTTGTCCTCACTTAAAAGATCTGGTCTTAAGCTCAACACTCACCGTGCACAAACCGTCTGCGTATCCATGAATGCAGTATTACGAGTATGTTTATATGATAATAACGATTTGAAATTGTTCTTGTTTATTATTTTATATTTTTAACCAATCTTATTCCAATCCAATCTTAATCTTTTTTAATCTTAATGGGATTTTTGGATTTTTTCTATTTGGATTTTTGGATTTTATGGTTTTTGGATTTTATGGTTTTTTGTATTCTGTTTTTGTCAACTGTAGGCCTAGATGCTTTTCTTTTGTTTTATGATGAAATATAAATAAAGTTCATTGTATTTGTATTGAGGGGGGTTTTTATTCCAAATGAGGCTCTGGAGGGGAAGTTTATTCAAAGTGGGGCGTTTATTACCGTATATATACAGGTTTTTCCGAGTACATTTTTCTCGTTCTAATCTTCAACTGAATCAATAGATATTCACTCTCAACAAGTAGTGAAGTTAAATAACTTGATGATGGTTGATCAAGGTCCTAGCATCCGCTCTACACCACACAAAGCGGCTAAGTTCACACTTCAGAGGAACATGGTGCGTAAAATGAGCAACATATTGATCTCGTTCAAGGATGCGTCCTCGTTTCGGTGGTTTCCAATTAATGAGCATGTGGCAACTTGTGTCCTTGCGGATGCAGACAGAGATGTCCAAAAGGTGGGGGGGGGGGTCCGAAATTTGGGCCGATCAAGACAACAATGTCCTAGGGGTCCGGGGGCATGCCCCCGCGACATTTTTGTGTTCTAGGCGCCCGAAAATGACATTTGAGGCGTTGTGGGCTATCTTTTTTTTTTCTTTCTTTTTTTTACCTCCCAAAAGGGGGATCGGGGCCGGGCCTAAATCCTCTCCTGATTGGATGATGTGACAGTTGTATTTTTACAATTTTTAATACTGTAGTTTCGTGTTGTCCTTTCTGTTAGTTGAAAGAACCTCCCTCAATGCAGGAATGTTATTTACAGCCTTATGTTTTCATGTGTATGTATATCAGGACTATTGGAGGGGGCAATGCAGGAATGTTATTTCCAGCCTTATGTTTTTATGTGTATGTATATCAGGCCTATTGGAGGGGGCGAGGGGTATGGGTTCGTGTCCTACGCTCCGAGGTGGAGGGTTGGGCTGTAACTTTCCCCATTGTTGGAGTCCAAGGACTGGAGGTTTTAGCAAAATTAATCCGCTATCTGACGTCCCACTTGATTCGATTTTTTGGCTTTTGACAGGGAATGAGCACCACACTGGATTCGCCTCTAAGAATTTGCAGTGTTTATTTTATCAATTATTATTTAGTCTTGCCATATGCATGCACTGTAAATGGTCTGTATATATAAATACAAAAATATAGAAATAATTTGCTCACTAACTGCAAGGCGCAAGTAAAATATGCCTGCAATCGGAACTAGAAACTGGGCTGTTTTGTATAAACAATACCTGTACAGGTACTTAGATTTATATACAGTTGCGTGTATTGCACATGGACAATGACTGTATGTAAATCCTAAAGTCTGTTTTCCACTTGCGAATTTATTTGTGCGAGTCGAAAGCGCATTCGGTGAGTCAAATGGCCGAGCGGTTTACTGGAACAGACAGCCCCTGTGGTGGACGACGAGAGTTGCTGGTACCAGGTTACCGGGTAGGACAGACACGAAGGGACCCTTAGGGGCGAAGAAAGTCATTGATCGAGTTCCTAGTCCACATTTCAAGCGCCCTGAGCATCTTACATTAGATGGATTTGTGCGCTATATAAAACTACACTATTATTATAATGCGAGTCGAAAGCAAGTCATGCGCATTCACATTTCTATCAGAGTTTTCGCTTCAGCGAAATCAGTAGTTCGCAGTTTCTACTTTTTGCGAAGTGAAAAAAGGTCGCAACCAATCAGAGCTCAGGAAAATTTATTCTCGCGAATGGAAAATGTCGGCTCATGCGCATTCACATTTTTACCAGTTTTTGCTAGCAAAAAAATGTGCAACCAATTCGCGAGAAATCAAAAATTTTTACCTATACACTTGCGCAATTAAGAATCTTGTGACGAAACTTGAACTGCGCATGCGTAGGCCTATAGAAAATTTTCGAAATCGGCCTTTAAGCATGGTTATTAGCCAATAAGATTAAACATGCAATTTTTGTTTTGTTTTTATAGGCACCTATCTTCCCTGGTCTCAGTCAAGCACATTTTGCAACCTCCTCCACTCCCAAGTATTCCTAGTTATTCATACAGTTGACCTTTTCGGAGGGTCAAGCAAACTTAACTGACCAATCAGAAGAGAGTCAGGAATAGGCGCTACACACACAGGTGTACGTACGTTAACGCTTTTGTTTTGTGGGTCTTTCCAATACAGTATTTTAAGAATTCCAGGTACTCATTTGTACTACTTGATGCCAACACAACACACACAAACTTTTGATTGAAAACCTGCCACACAACTATAGTACACTGTACAGCAGGGGTGGGCATAAAAATCGGTCAGAGGGCCAAAGTGAATTTCTGATTTAATACTGAGGGCCGCACCCAAACTTTGATCTTTGCAGTTCACTTCCAAAAACCTCCAAACACTGCCTTTACACCACTTCATTCCCAGTTTTAACATTGCCTTGTACACATGATTGCCATGATTGGTGTCGGGCCGTTAAAAAATGTGGTGTTTTCTAGCCGATGTTGCTCGGCGGGCTGCACACATAGGGTTTTTAATTCATATTTGCGGGCCACAAAAAAATTGCTGTTGGGCCGCAGGACGCACATTGCCCACCTGTGGTGTACAGCTTAACAATGCAGTTCTCCTCCAGGAAGGGGAGAAAGTTGACAATTATGGATCTAATAACCACGAGAAATAATGCTGTCAGCGCCCTCTATCCTAAAGGAGTGTTATGCTATACATTCATATATTGTATCGTCAACGTCATCATAAATAAATACACGTCATGCGTTCCTTTTTTTCATATCATTTATTTAAGTCGAACGATGAAACTTTTATAGACAAAAAAATTGTAAGATATTTCTGAATCTGATGTTTCATCCCAGTTTAGATAATGCCAATCTGAAAGAAAAAAAAAACAGAAAACATTTTAGCAAGATATATAGAACAGAAGTAGATTATTTATAAATTTTGAAAATAATGAGACTTTGTTTATAGCGAATCACAATAACCCATCCTGTAATTGGTCAGTGCATTTAATGTTAGATGGAAGAAATAGAAAAAAATAAATAAATGTGGAAATAGATACCTTGTTTGCAACATCCAAAGCATCATAGTCAGATTCCAACCTTACATAAGCCTTCTTCTGTCCATCAGGTCTGAGAAAAATGATTGAAATTGATTTTATCAATGTAATATTAAAATAACTGTTTTAACTAATTTGATTGCAGTTTAATAATAATAATAATAATAATCCTGACCATTAATGCTAATATTTTTTAATATGTTTATGTGAATACATACATACAGATACTGCATGTTTAATATTCAAATTCTAAGAAACAAGGCCAAAATGGTAAAACGGGACACAAGTGGTAACAGAACACTGGTCCATAATTGGCACTTTACACCATCACCTCCCTGGCAAAACCATCTTACAGTCGACCTTCCCATTTACGTACACCTTGGGCTGAAAGCAGTTCGTAATTGAGAAAATTCGTAAATAAGAAGTTCGTAAGAATAGCGCCCTCAAGTTTAAAAACGCCAAGTTGTGGCCTATAATTAGGCCTGCCTACCAACATCTAGGCTTAATTTTGCATTTAAGTGTTCAATAAACATTTATAGAAATCGTTGAAGAATCAATTAAATGTTAATGCAAGCAAACTAATATATTAAATATCGATTCATAATAGGCTAAGGAAATCGTTTCATGGATAGACCGACCTAATCTTCCATGTCACTAATAGGCTGACTGTTCAACATACAGTGGTGGTTTAGCCAAGGTTAAGCTGGGCCTAGCAGAAGCTCTCTGCTAACTTTAACTGGCATCTCTCCATAATTTGTAGCAAATTAAATTAGTAAACAAACATTGATATTAATTAGAGGCTTATTATTTATTTAATTTAGTCATGGTATCATTGCATAATTTAAAAAAAGAAACGGTTCCTATTTTTTTCGACCTTCCTGACTTCCAAACATGTGGTTTTGGTGCCTGTAGCATTGAATAATGGGTAATTGCTGATGTCATTTCTAAAAATAGAGCAGCTCTTGCTAATCGTTTTTTGACAGTGAAAAACAAATAACATAGATGCTTATTGAATATCCGAACAGTGATTTATTCTTAAAAGGATAAAAGGTTGATGTTACCATAATCTATACTCAAACTAGCTGATTCGATTTACAGTGCATTTAGACCGCAGGTAACCATAAGACAGAGTAGGGTAGGCCCCTGGTATAGGCTGCCAGCTTTGCACTTAGCCTAGCAGCATGCACTGCCTGCCTAAATTTCGGCTAGTTTTGATTATTTTACATCATGTATTGGTTTGACTTTCCTAAGCCTAAAGTAGTATGATGTATTTATGAAATGTACTGTATAACTAGTACTATAATGCATTTTTTTATGACCTTTGTAATTCGTTTTTCTTAAAATAAATAAAAATAGCAAAAATTAGACGAATAAATCTAGCGATGACGTCATCGGCCGAATGTTCGTAAAATAGAAGGTTCGTAAATGAGAAGTTCGTAAATGGGAAGGTCGACTGTACATCTTCCCCCTGCCCAAATTTACATTCTCTTTGGAAAAGAACATGGGACTAGCAATGGGCCTGTTTCTGCTGCTTCTCTTCAAACTACGGTATAAAGTATACCGTATAAAATACGGTATCTGAAATCCAGTGTCCCGTTTCTGCTAAAAGTACTTCTTGGGTGGTCGTTTTTAAAAGATCCTTTTTATTACCCAAAATGCCTTTCGTGAGACGTGTCATGCTCTGTTGGCTCTTGACCTCATGTCAGGGGTCATACAAGACACGGTATTTTTATAGGCAGCAGAAATGGGGTATGAAAAATATGGTATCTGTTGCTAAATACCGGAATAATTCCACAAAAATAGTGGGGAAAAATATGGTATATAAAATACGGTATATTTTTATGATCCCCATTTCTGCTGCTGCTGCAAAAAATACAGTGTTTTAAAAATACCGTATATATATATAAATATATATATATATATATACAGTATTTTTTTGGCAGCAGAAACAGACCAAATGTTTATTGCCAAATTTCCAACCAGGGGTAATGCTACACTGCAGTTGCTATGAGGACCAACTTATTTGCTCTACTTTAAAAATAAAGGAAATACATTTTCACCTAATTAGTGTGTTGACCTTTGACACTTTGATGTCATACAGTTTCTTGACAGCGGTCTTGATTTGGAATTTGTTGGCTTTAAGGGCGACTATGAAAACAAGCGTGTTGTTATCCTCAATTTTCTTCATTGCACTCTCAGTGGTGAGAGGGAATTTGATGATGCTGTAATCGTCCAACCTTCAAAAAACAAACAAAATTATACAAATTAAAGCAGATACAGTATTAATGAAAGAGTATCAGATCCATTTCTAATCCAGGTTATATAACAGGAGGCAAGAAATGGGTTAGTAAATACCAAACACTATTTTTATGGTTTCAGACATTTTTTAAATATACAGTTAAACTTGCCTAAGTCAATCTTATTTTACATGCCAAATTTTTGTGTTTTCCATTAATTAATGATCTGTACGTCGAATTATACCTAAAAGTCGAAAAATTTTTCAATGCCATTTTGGATTCGACTAGGCAAGTTCAACTGTATTTTTATTTATTTATTTAATTTTTTTTATTCATTGCATAATACATATTTACATAAGCAACAAGAGCAAAGAAAAATTTAACAGAAATCATAAACTACTCTACATTATATTTTCAGATATACCAGTCAATCAAATCAGAGAATACTGTACTTCATTAAAGATCAAACATTGCCTGTTGAGCGCGAATTAAGAATATTATAATGGTATGCAAGGCTACTGACTTGTTCCTCCTTGGTACACTCTTTCTTGGGTATCTAGGATTACGAGGTAACTTGAGGGTCTTGGGTCTCCTGAAGGTGACCTTGTAATGCACCTTCTTCTGGCGAGTTGCAATGCCTCCCTTCATCACAGACTTCTTGGCCTAAACAAAATATAAATCATTTTCATTAATGATCAATGAATACAGGGTATGAATTAATATGAATATACATGTAAATTAACTATAATTACACTAAACCTTGTCAACTGAACTTGCCTTCAATGCATCGCTCCTAGCTTTTGCTTTTGCCTTGACATCATCCTTTTTGGCTTTAGCCTCAATTTTTGATGCAGATTCCTGTGTGGCAGGGCCCTTCTTGCCAGCTTTTCTTTGTGCTGTAAATTAACAATAAACACAACTGTACCAACTAACAACAGTAACATTAACACAAACAAGCTACCTCCAACACTGTTTTGGCAACTAAATAATAATTAAATAACAAAATATCACATATAAATTACATAGAAATTTAATACAAAATTAAACGGGGGCACTCAGTCCATTTATAGGCCTAAGTACTAAGGTTTGCCAAGTCGTACACCCCATGTTTTAGTCGTACGGAGACTAGAGGTCCAGGCCCAACCGGGTAGGCCTAGCCTCTCTAGGCCAGGTGGTGCCCTGCCTACGTACGCATTTTCCTACGTACGTACGACCCAAACGGAATTCACCCAAACATGACATTCACATGTGGTCGGAGAGTTGATGGCATATTTTTTTTAATTGAAAATAAGCTTATTACAAAATAATTCAACGAGTATCTAATACTTGTTCATAAGTAGACTATTTTTAATATTAAATATCACATTAAATTGTAATCAATATGTTCGTTTTAGTGTACAAAATGTTGCAAATTTAGAGTCTTCTAACCTTGCGATCGAGCTTTGGGACCCATGTTGGAAAAAGAGACAGAAATCTTACTTTTAGTTTTACTTGATAAAATTAGATAATATATTACAGTGTTACCAGACTATTGATTATAATCCTCATAATATGTAAAATAAATTATATGATGAATATAATTTTTAATGTATTATTAAATAATCAAAAAGGCATTTTTTACGGTAAATACCTTAACAGAAATAATTCATATTGTACAGATTGTGAAATTTTTCACGAACAAACAAATCCTAACACTCCCACAATCCATTTGTGTTTCCTGCATAGAGCTATTAAACAACAGTGCTGACAAGATGGCGGAGCAATGCAGAGTTGTGTATGTGTACCATCCAAGATGGCTGCCGTAGGAAAGCGCCACCTTCAGGCTTATTATACATATTATTACCATAAATAAGCCTTCTGACTGAATATTATTTCATTAATGATAATTAGTATTGATAATGACAAATTATTAAACTGTCGTAGCCAAAAAGAGGCCAAGTAGAGCATCTTATTCAAATATTAAAAAGAATTAAAATCGTGTACATTACACCCCTACACCGCATCGCTCGAGTTTCAAAATACGGGTAACTAGCTGTACTGAACATTCTGTGTAAATTGAGGGCGCAATTGAAAATGATAGTGTTCAGGGGAAATTTGATTGGCTGAATCTATGGCAGCCATCTTGGATGGTACACACACACAGCTCTGCGTATTTCGAACAACGAATACATTGCTGTTAGCGCTCTAGTATTCTTATTATATCTCTATGTTTTCCTGTTCGTTCATCGATGATCACGCAACACAACAGTTACTGTCAACAAAACAGACACGAAAGTTGATCTGTAAAGCGGTGTGTTTTGTTTGATATAATTATCGAAGTGGTTATAGGGCTGGTAGGCCTAGTAACACTTTCAGCTGTTTCAATTCAAATTACAAAGGAAGAGATGAACAGTTTATCTAGAACACCAAGGGAACGGTCCATCATATGCTTTCCTGCGGTAAGCCCTGACTCAGTAACACTCTCACTTTTGACTTGTTGTTGCGTACTAATCCGAATCGGTGGACATGGGATTAAAACTCATCTGTCCCGACCTGTCTTCTGTTGCAATCCTGTAGTTTAGACCTAGTCCTAGGCTAGACAGTATAATTTGGACTAGCATAATAGGCGTAGATAATGATGTAGGCCTATGTAAATAGGAACTGCACTATGGGGAAGAATATTTTATTAGATGGACTTAGAAGTCCGTCTCTCTGGCATACTGTAAAGTTTTTGAATTGCATCGATGATGATACCTCAATTTGTTTAGCTAAAAAACCTGCTTAAATTTAATGAAGATGGTATATTTATGTGACTGTAAACAAATCAGTAAACGATATATCTATGTAAAATACATAACGCATGCGCAGTCATACTTTAGTTGGGTCAAGCGTTGAGACACCATCGAGCGAGAAGTACTTCCAAGAATGACCAGGTTTAGAGAGCATGTGATCCACACTCTACGAACTATGCTATGAGTATAAGCAAGAAGTAAAAAATATTGGATGCCAGTCAATTCAATCGGATGCCAGTCCGAGCGGATGCCAGTTTGAACGGATGTATTTAGTGCGAACTACAACAAGGGCGAATTTATCGTCGCCCTATTTTTGTATTTGTTTGTTTTATATGCAAAAAATGCTCTGTGCACTAAAGTTCTGAAATGTTTTTTGTACTTTTTGATAATTATTCCATGTCTAAAAGATGGCCGCTAGAAAGCACTTAGGCCCAATATTTCAAAACTATAGAATTTCGCACGTAGAATTCACAGTTTTTGTCTCCAGTTAGTTGAATTATATAGTGTTGTAACAGTATTTGTAGATTTACGATTTAGGCCTATATTTGTAAATGGGAGTAACTGTAATTGTAATTTTTATTCACCAGAGAAATTAAAAATATTTTTACGTATATGGTATCAGAAGATGCACAAATCATTGGTGTAGTAGTGTGACACAGGGGCGGATCCAGTGTAGGGGACGGGAGAGGCACGTGCCGCCCTCGTCTTGCCACTAAATTTTTAAAATATCAATGCATATTACAGTAATGTTATATGCTACTCACTTATCTACAGTATTCTGAAACTGTTGTGCCCACACCCCGCCGTTTGAAAAATTCTGGATCCTTCAGCCCCTGTGACAAGACTATCAACAGCACAGTAATAGACATCATACGAATTTTCTCCACTACTCAACCATTTGTCTATAGTTCAAAACCCACTTTTTTTAAAACTTAGCATGTGGAAAGATTAACAATGACTTAACATTATTTTTATAAACGTAGGTATGTTTAATTGTAAATTGTTAACCTTATAAATCAATTAAATACGATTTTTTTTTATACATAAGGCTATAGGCTTCACCCCCGGACCCCACCGGGGCTTTTCCCTTTGCTCTAGTGTCGTATCTAGAAGTCTTGAAATGGGGGTGCTGATTGGGGGCGCAAAGGTTAAGTAGGGGGCTCGATGATCAGTTGAGGGATGCTAACTCGCAAAGTAAGGTGATTTTTAACTACTTGCAATTGATTTATTTTTTGGGGGGGGCGACTGGGGGCGAGTGATTTTTGGAGGGGTGTCCTTTCCCACGCACCCCTAGATACGCCAGTGCCTGGCTCCCAGGCAAAGCCTGAGCCCCGGCCGAATGCAAATTGTTAGCTCAAAAAAGGAAATTTTAAAGTAATTCATACATAACTCGCACAGGCTGTTGTTTGCACAAGTGAATTTTTTCTCCGCTCGAACTAGCATCTGCTCGAATAAATTCCGCTCGAAACCGCTCAAATCCGCAATCGCTCAAAGTGGCATCCGCTCGAATTGACTGGTTCCCATATTTATGAATGTATTTTAAAGATATTTAATCGTTATGAATAAAGTAAGACAAAACATGTATTTTAATGTTTTATTCAAACAAAAACAACATTGGCAGTTAACGGTCAGTTCACCCAAAAAAATATAGTTGACTGCGCATGTGTTATCTATTTCACATATATATATCGTTTACTGATTTGTTTATGGCGACTTAAATATATCCAACTTCCTAAATTTAATTTGTGCGGAAAATCACTAGGAAATAGATTTGCTGCATTAATTATACATATATATTAAGATTAGGAAAAAACCTAATTTTCGGCAAAATCTGTGCAGAAATTTGCCCGGATTTCAAGGCCAAATTTTTGCGCAGAGGATTATATTCCCCATGCATGCCTTACTTTACAAATACAATTAAGAATGGGTATTTATATAAAAAAGTGTAATTTAATAAAGCAGTTAAGGAAAGTTAGTGTCAAGCCCTAATGATCAGCTCTGGCTGGATTGACCACCCTCATCGAAGATTGTTGAAATAAATTTAAAAAAAAAACATTCAGCACCTTGTCTCGGATGTATGTAAAATCATTGGAACAATACCACAACCTTTTTTAAAGAAAAGGCAAAATCTTAAAAACAATATTTACAATAGTTATGCATATTTCCACCAGAACAGACTTCTGTCTGTAGTTGCTAAAGAAAGTTTGCCTAATTACAGATGTATGGAAATAGACTAAAATACTAGTCAATATTTTATTGTATATTTTATATATCATGTATTTTAAATATTTTAATGAAAATGAATGTACTCATGTTATTTCAATTTTATTTGACCAATTAAATTGAATCTTGAATTGTATAAATTTATGAAAAATAAATGTAACAATTTTCATGAACATTCTTGTAAAAAAGAGTTTCTAGCCATCATTGACTGGAAATTTTCAGTTGAGTTTATGTCACTGATGAATGTTTTGAGAGATTAACTACCATACTGTTATTGGCTGATTATGATATGATGTTTACAATTTATGCCACACTTATTTAATGAAATACTGTAAGTGTATAGGCTTAAAAGTAAAATTATTATTTTTTTATTCTGGTACTGATACTAGTGCAGTTGGCACAATGCACATCTTGGTATTGGCTTATTATACAGAGTGACTTATTGAGGGGCGTGTGTTAAGGTGATATTTAGTGCGTTGTCAATCCATCCTCTCATTTGGACTTAGCTCTAGGTGTATTCCAATTATATAGTGATGGTTTAATGATGTAAAATCTATCATAATATCCCATTTTCAGTGCTATCTAGATATTGCTACACCATACAAACAGAACGAGTTTAGTAGCAAAGTAAGGACTGCCTGTCTGTCAAATAAAACTGGAACAGTTGGGTGAGTTTACTAAAAATGTGTGTATTTAAAATATTATGTATACACACTACCCTATTGGCATAAAACATTACATTTATATATTTATGCAGCCTTGCTTTTCTTATTTATATGAGCATATTGCAAAAAAATATATTTATTTTCAATTTGATTATTTCAATCTGTTACTTAACAGCGGTCTGACTTTTTAAAATTAATCAATTACAGATTGAAAGTTTCTAAAGCAATAGTGATAGGGGATGTAGCAGTTGGTAAGACCTGTCTTGTGAATCGTTTCTGTCACCAAGTGTTTGATCGTGATTATAAAGCAACAATCGGGGTTGACTTTGAGGTCGAGAGGTTTGACATTCTTAACGTACCGTTCAATCTTCAAATGTAAGTTCAAACGTGATACATAATTTTTTTTTAAACTTCATTAATTCATTCACTTTTTATACACTCATTCATATTTACAGCATTTTCATTCAAAGTACAAGCATCAATTTACTCACTTAAAAAAAATTCCATTAAATTATTCATTTTTATAAACTACATACTGAATATTCTCATGTATTTAAGACGAAGCTTAAAATAGCAAATTACAGTCATAAAACAGGGGGTCGTCTTATATGCGCAGCATACACAAAAATAGTTAAATAATTTTCTCAAACTCGGGGGTCATTTTATACTCAGATCGCTTTATACGCGAGAATATACGGTACCAAAATTTCATTAGCATACATTCTATCCATTTATGCATGTGTGAATTCAAAATGGATTTACTCACAAACTGCATACACTCATTTTCAAATTCATTCACATACTGTACTTTACGTTCATTTCATACATGCAGTCATTCATATTGTACAGTATTCTGTACATTCTTTCATTGTATGGTTTCATTTTTATGCCTCAATATCTGTTTCATAATTTTTAAACTTGATTTACTGCTAGAAATATTGCTAATTCTTTCTCATGTATTCATGCTTTGTGCAATGCTCATATTTGTAGATGGGACACTGCAGGACAGGAGAGGTTCAAGTGCATAGCTGCAGCTTATTACAGGGGTGCCCATGGTAATGACATTTATTATTTACCTTAAGTGTTAACCTTAAGTGTTATACTTAAGTTTTAACCTTAACTGTCAACCCATTTAATGGTTGTCACAGGCAGGCAGAGTGTCATTATGCTACCGGAGGTTGTTATAATGGTCTTTATTGACCACCATCATAGCAGACCATTAGGGAATTCTCTCTGCAAACATTCAATGAACAAAAAAAATATTGAAAATATAATGTAAAAGTAAAATACTGTAATATAAACAAGAAATTGACATACATAGTACAGATACTGTATATAGTTTGGTTTTAATAAAATTTATTTTATTATTTTCTTTTTTTATATAATTTCAAAAAATTGATTTCGTACTTCTTTCTTTCTTTCATTTATTACCCATAAATATAACAGATTATACAGCATATAAAAGAAAATCAAATGATGGGTAATAGGAACTAGAGAAAAATAGCATACAAGCTAATTGAGTCTAGCCCCAAACAATAAGTTTAAATAATAAAGTGTACATGGCGATTTGATGTACCAAATCAAAAGTTCGACATCATACAGTATAAGTTAAATTATTATTCTAACTTAAACTTTATATAAAATATTTCATTTTTTTCTTTGTTGTCATTAGTTGTTATTATAGTATTTGACATGTCAGACCCATACACACTCCAGCATGCCAAGAAATGGTACGATGAGGCTAAGAATGAATGCAGACCAGATGCTCATATTTTTTTAGTTGGAACAAAGAAGGATCTTTGTGTAAGTTTGGAAAATACTAATTAATTGATATAATAATTAATTATCACTTTAATAACACTGTTAAATGTATTTTATAGATGTTCTTGATAAAGGTTTTGATTTTGTTTAATAATATATTCGTTTTCTGTATAATATTTCATCACCAGGAAATAAGTAATGCAATATTAAACCATGATAGAATATTACAATTATCTTACAAATCTTTTTACTTCTCAGGCAGACCATCAATTACATGAATTAGAGGGCTTAGCAACAAAGTTAGCAACTGATATTGCAGCGGAATACTGGGCAGTGTCGTCTTTAACTGGTGAGGGACTATAGGCAGTTCTATTGACATGTCTTCCAACTAAAATTTGAATGTCTGCATCTTCTTAGTGGTTTCTGACTTGTTACTTGTTTCTTCTATATAGACAAGTAGAAATTGATCTCCCAGTCAAACAAATTGCAAAAGTTTGTTTCGTTGCTGAAGAATGTTCTTTTGCTTGTTACAATTAGCATATCCAAAATCTACCTTGATTGGCTTATACTTAATTACTTAATTTGCATATTCAAAATGGACACCATTTGGAAACTTTGCAGCTAAAGTTCTCCTTAACCATTACATTTTGAGCATATAGATGTATTGGGTACAAATATAAAAAAAACCCCCAAAGAATCCAAATCACACATTTGATTTGCCAAATGACCTCTCGGTGACATTAGGTCAAAGGTCAACCTCTTATTTAGGATGCTACAAGATATTTGCATAAAGAAATGCAAGTGTTTACTATAAATATTTACATGTAAATATCATATTTATCTATAGTGCTTATCCTTACAGTTACAAAGTGCTAACTATGTATTGTAATTCATCCCAAGGACAGCTCACACCAACTAAAACTAAAACTTGTGGTTTTTCATAGTAGCACTGTAGTTGTATGGAAATGGCTTTGTCGTGTATGCCATTTTAGCATAGCCAGTATAGCATATTGGAGAGGTCAGGATGTTTTATTTTAAAATAATTAAATTTTTAGAACAGTTGGTGCAGCAGCTTTGACTCAGGTTCTCACTCATATGTGGATGAGGCTCAAATTGTGTACTGTCCATTTTGACTTAGTGAATTTTTGCTAAGCGCTTTATGTATATTATTGTCTTGTTCATCCAGGAGTATAATGGATGGATACCTGGTAGGGTTAAAATAATCTATATATTAGTCAGTGCTGAATCTCCCTATGGGAGGAGAAGAGGTTGCATTTGTTTATTTTTTTTAAATTTATTTGATTACTATACCCCTATTGAACAGCAAATACAAAATTCAACACTTAAAGGTTGGAAAATTATATGGGAAAAGTATAATATTATTATATATATTTATCTGGATAACACTTCTAGAAATGGTCAGTATATACTGACATACCACACATTGTTATTATTTTATGTGGGCCCAAGATTAATGATGACCTATCTTGTGAGAGAAACATTTTTTACCATTTTTATGGACAGCGACCCTTCCAGTTATTCATATACGGCCAGCTAATACTCAAGGGCAATTGTTACATATATAATGTGGTAATTTAAATCATTAGGATTTCTTATTACTTTAACGCAGCACAACTGAAACCATGTGATCCAATCTGAACGTTTTGCACGTGCTCATATTGCTAGCTGGAGATTTCCTTAAAAACCCTGCGTCTCTAAAATTAGTAATGTACTAATAACAATGTGAAATCAAAAATTGATTAAACAAGTTTACTTTGTCAATCTAAAAAGTCACATTTCTGACATTGCGGGATTGAATATACTAGTCTCCCTGTAATTAACGACTCCTCCAATTAAAGGCCACCTCTAATTAAAGACCACTTTTCTGTGGTCCCAAATTAAGAAATGTCTTTTATTTTTATTATTCTAATTAGAGACCAAAGTTGATAAAGACCACGGAAACCCCATTCCCAAAAGCGGTCTATAATTGGAGGGAGACCTGTTGAAATTTGTTTATATATTAATTTATATTTTTATTTGCTTGTTTGTTTATTTATTTTATATGCTTTTTTATTTGTTTGTTAAACCATTTAGTATCAATCAACAATTACTGTAATAAGCATTAATAATTATTTTTTGTTGCTGTACTGTAATCAAATATTAATGATAAATTTTTTAAAACACTTTTTTATTGATTGCAGGTGAAAATGTAACAGATTTTTTTGAAAGGGTGGCTGCAATGTCTTTTGATCACTCAGTGTGCAAGGAACTGGACGACATTGACTCAAGGATGGTTGGCAAACGGATAGGAGGGGGAAGCAATCTTCTTAGTAATAGTAGTAAGTGAAACATTTATTCACCAAGGGAGGGGGTTGGGGGGAGGTTGTGGGGGAAATGTAGGCAGGACAACTTCATTTTAAAATGTTAGAAGGTTAGAACACCAAAATAGTATTTTTTCATTTAAAAATAGTTTTGTTACTGTTAATTTAATTATATTCTTTTATTTGTTTATATTTATATCATAAAATTTGTAAACATTATTTTATCATCATCTTTGTTGTCATTTAGCACATGGGTGGCCATAAAAATTGGTCACAGGGACAAAGTGAATTGTAGATTTAACACTGAGGGCCGCACCTTTTTTGCACTCCCTTTATACCACTTTATGCTCATTTTTAATATTACTTTTTACAGATGATCGGTGTTGGGTCATCAAAAACAGGGTTTTCTAGCCAAAGATGGTTGGTGGGCCACACAAATAGGGTTTTATTTGTTTTCGCCTGCCACAATATAATCTCCGCAGGGCTGTCTTGATTTAGCATTATTACGATAGTATTATATAACATTAATTTTGGCGAATATTTATAATTCCTTATATAACATTATTAATCAGTTTTCTCACCGGATTTATTTCTGTTTTTTTTTTTAGAATCAGAAAAAACCATAACACTCTCAGGTAGTCCAAGTAGTTTAAAAAAAGAAGAAAAACACAAAGGTGACTGTTGCTAGGAAACAAGCAAATTACTTATTATGGGCCATCTTACAATAATATTCAAATTCAGACATTCAAGTGAGGGAGCTGTTTGTTTGCATACTGTAGGACAAAAGCGAACAAAAATTTAAAATTGGAGAAGAATGTACTGTTAATAGGTAAAGGATGGGTGAAGATGGTTTACAGTTCATAGCTGCCACTTACCAATCTATACATTGCTTTTTAAAATGTCTCTACTAATAGTATTTCCACGATAAGTATTTCCAATTTAGTTACTAATTAAATATAAATTAATTATCCTTCACTTGCTGATTAACTGGACATTCAGTGTTATGTTTTTTAATTACTGAACTAATTAACAAATTTGAAATAGAGGCTGAGTGTGTGTTTTTTATTTAAATGGTTCTTCTCAGAACCAAATAACATCAATTGAGATTTGTAGCATATGCCATATGGTGTAATGAATGCATATAATAATAATTATTGCCATTCGTCATGCAAATCTTCTTTTTTTAAAATTAAAAATTGCGTACTTGTATATTTAGGTAAGCCACTACCTTTGATTAAAGAAAATATTTTCCTCATCAAATAACAAATGCTTAAATAATGCCATTCCTATATTTCTTTGTATTAAAGCCAGGCTCCGGAGGGGAAAGAATTTGTTTATATGGTGCACAATTGATTTTTTAAAGATACTTTTGATGACAAAACCCAGGAATGAATAAAGAGTTATAGATTTTTATTTTTGATTATTTAGATTATTTAAAAACAGTGGGGAAGGGACTTGACCAGCTTTTAAATATCAAAAAATCTCATTATCCATTTCCAAGTTTTTCGTCAAAACACCATTTTTGTGTCAAAGGCCGTGTTTCCGCAGCATTTATGATTTCTCTGATAATATTTTATCCCATCATGCAAAATTATGGACAACAACGCAATGTGTTCAACATGAAAACATCGGTTTTGTTGACCTAGCAGGTGATCCTTTTTTTGCGCGAGATGTGTAGGCCTGTGTGAAGAATTAAATCGTTCGGTGATATTTCACTCTGGGAAATGTACTGTTACAATGATGTTTCATTGTACTTGTATATAGGGAGTGAGAAGACGAAAAAGAATGCTAGCTGTGTTTGGTGTGCTGTACGATATAATAAACAATAGGTAGAGATAGACTTAGGCCCAGCCAGGCACTGTCGATGTCAAACGCAGCCGAATCAGGCTTTTTAAAATCTTTAATAAGCACAATAAATGTACTTGCTTTTTTGATGCGGTGTTTGATACAAGGTGTAGGCCCCTAGGTCTACTATTAGTTGCATTAGATACTAACTACCCAAAAGAATTCTTTGCATGACCATGATTTGATATTGGTCAAAGGTTATTATTTTCGCATTCAAAGCTTTTTCCGATAAGTTATCTAATTCTCATGCGAAAATTTATCAGAAACTTTGGGCATGGTTTATGCAGCGAAAAAAATAACAAAGTGGCTGCTTTCCGATAATTCATTGGGTAATAAGTGCTGCACGGTAAAATCAGAAATCAGTTGTACAAAATATCAAAAAAGTGTTTTTCCTCCAGTTAAGAAGATGTTTGTGATTTTAAAAGTTTAAAAAAAATGATTTATGTCTATTTGGTATGTTAATAAGATATTGGTTTTTTTAAATGAGCAATTGCATTTCATATATATAATTTTTTTTTTCTATTTTATTGCCATTTGAAAGTGAAAGTATTTTCTGTGGAGGTTGTTTCCTTATTTTTTTTTAATGATACAGAGTATTAAGTATTAAGGAAGTACAACCATTTTGTGCTATACAATTGTTAATGCCTAAACTAAATAAAATTTGTAATATGAGATCAAACTTATAATGATTCTATTTTAAAATTGAATAGGGCATCAACTTTAAAATTGTCCACATTAATATACTATCAAATGTATTTCCTAAAACTCATCAATGAAAATTGATATATTTATTTATTTATTTATTGTTATATGAAATATGTTGATAATTATTAATATTATAGTAATACTGTATAACTTATTTAATTTAATGTTATATAACTAACTATTTTAAGATAACTGAAATAATTATTTGTATCATGTGGCCTTCCACAGTGCTTGAATAATAGAATTAATGCATCTCAGCCTTGATTAATCTATGCAATACCACTATTATAGTATACTATATACTATGCTATACCACTATACCATATTATATTATATTATGATATATATACCACTATGTACACCATACTTATACCACCGCATGAACAAAACAGAAGGAATGAATATATGTTTATGAGATATTGATTTTAAAGAGATATACATGTATTTAATCAAACTCAAAAACATATTTTCTAAGAACATATAATACATCACCAAGTATTGAAATACACGCCATGGTGTGGGATCAATATTTCAACATTACAGTAATTATGTCATCATCCGGAATCTTTTATCCATAATGCATTTAATTTTCGAAATTACATAAAATTGGGAAATTCTCTTTTGAAGCATTATTAATTAAGATATAAATAGACCCACCCATGCTTTAAAATTGATTATGTTGTGACTAAATTGATTCATACCCCACCCCTTCCTCCCACCTCAGTTTAAACCATTGGCATCTTGGAGTCTTGAAATGGGTGATGTTGGGCAGATCAATGAAAATGTATGGGGCGCTCGCTACCTTTAACTTTTGATCTTGATTTTCTGCTTCAAACATTTTCAATGGGTGAGTGACCCCTAGGTTGCCGCTGGTTTAATCCCACCTCTTGTCAATTTTGCAATCACACCATTCTTATAATTCTTTGAAAATAAGTAATTATGATAATGATAATATTCAATAACAAATAATACTTTGTAATAAATTGAAATTGTGATCTTCCAAAGTGCAACACCATAATAAACATTGACAAATATCATAAGTGGAAAATAGATTTTTAGATTAGAATAATGAGCCCACCAATATTAAGAATATACATTGAGTATCAATTATTAAATAATAAGCCCACCAATATGAAGAATGTACATTGATTAACAGTGACTATTAATTTAGGATGTACAAATCACTCAAAACCTAGATCTAATTTTAGATATTTGTTGGAGAGATCAAGTGTACTTTTTTCATATAAAACAATTTTTTAATGTTTGCAATGAAATATTTATGTTAGTTTTTATATTATATAGACAATAATAGCATTAAATCTAATTTTTATTTGCTATAATGCTAACAGTTCTCAAGCACTAAACTAATTAAAATGCAATCTGTAAAATTTATTTTCGGAAATGTATTGTTTTTGTCTAGTGATGTCATCATATATATTGTATATTAATTGTATAATGTCTTTCGGTCATTGTTGGTGTTTTCATGCCAATATTGGCCATTTAACTTTTGCTATTTAAACTTCAATTGATATTTTTTACTTGTAATTTTAAGTAGATTTTATTAAGTGCAAATTATCTGATGATACAAATTACTTTGTATTACAAATTGTTATTAACTTGTTGACAATTACATAGGGGGAGAAACATTTTATTGTGAAGTATATTTTATGTAAAATGTGAATTTCAGGATGAAAAATATGTGAGGCAATTCATTTATGTATTTTCATTTGTTGTCATTTATTTTACCCTCTTGGGTTATGTGTTTTGAATATTAATGGAACAATCAGCTGTTATGTTCTGGCTTCGAAAATTAATAAACCAATTGGTTGTCAGGTTATAGGTGTTTTCGAACATTAACAGACCAATCAGCTGTAACGTTAGCATTTTTAACTTTAATAGACCAATCAGAAACTCAATGAAGAACTTAGGTCAGTATTTTAGACAGATTATATCTGACAGACACTTCAATTGCTATCGGTCACTTTGAAAGTGTCTGATCTGATATATAGTTCCACACCATTCCAAACCATTCCCTACCCCATACCCCCTTCCCAATACACACCATTTTTTTATGGTACACTTGCCAACAAGCTTATATATCAAGTTGTCCTGGTATTGATGCAGTTGATGTTATGCTTTTGCCTGTATTGTGTGCTACCTGGGTGTTTTTCTTATCATTTATTATCAATATTTGTATGTTATCTCAATGTAGTTTATGCAAACGACTTGATCAATTTTTGTTATCATAGTATTCTGTAACATTGGCCACATTTACATTTATATTATTTATTAAACTATTTTGTTGTTTGTCCTGTTATTGGTTACGTTCAGTTTAGATTTTTTTGATGACAACATTTTTAACATATTTTGCAACATAC
This sequence comes from Anneissia japonica, assembly GCF_011630105.1. NCBI lineage: Eukaryota > Metazoa > Echinodermata > Crinoidea > Comatulida > Comatulidae > Anneissia > Anneissia japonica. The sequence goes on from NW_022752171.1 coordinate 219,720, forward strand.
TATAGTTTTGTTTTTTTTATGAATTATTAGTCATTATTATTATTACCAATTGCTTTAAATGAAGTGTTAAAATGCAGACATTGTAAATAAATTAAAAAAAAAACATATAATAATCATCTAATGAAGCAAAGACCAAAAATGTAGTAAAACCAACTCTGCTTAGTTTTGTGCAGCCTTACTATGCAGTTCAAATGTATATATTATTACTATTGTAATAACTTATTATTATTATTATTATTATTATTATTATTATTATTGGTGTTGTTATTATGTTTTGTTTTGTAGGGCCAATGTACTGTATTACCGATTATATTTCTCTTTTTAAGTTAAGCCTAACTAATCATCAACAGACTAAAGTATGTGTTTCCTATGTTTTGTGTATACATGTTTTTCCGTTTATAAGATGTCATTGTGTATATTATAAAACCAGGAAAGCCCAAAATCTACGCAGAAAATTTTGAAATAAAAATATATTTTGCATGTGAAATATAAACTTTTCGCGTCTATTTATTAAAAGTATTTCAAGAAAGTTATCCCTTACAGCAATTCTACCTCATAGGGATGCTCTATATGAGGCAAGTCAGTTATTTAAAAAGTAAACTAATTGGTGGCGAATCCAGGGGTGGGGGTGAATATGAGACGAAGTTTTCAGGAGGATACACCCCTCAAACTCCACACTCCTCCCCCTCATAATAGAAACCCTTCCCAAACCAGCACCCATATAATTTATGAATTTATGCCTTTGTGTCTTCACTAAATTAGAGTTCACGCTACAAAAATAATAATGTAGGTTTGCGTATGCTTTCGTTTGGGTGATATGTTTTGATGTAATATAATTACAGTAGAAGCTCTCCTTTGAGACACCCAGCCGGTTTCCACAAGGCGAATTTTTTAGCGCAAAGCGAAAGCATCCTTCATGCGCATGCTCATTCACATTTTTATCAGGAGTTTTCGCTTCAGTGAAATTGGTAGTTTGAACTGTTTCGAACGACGCCTTTGATTCTCGCAAATAAATTCGCCGTGGAAAACCGCCTTTAAGCCTGTTTTCCACTTGCGAATTTATTCGCGAAAATCGAAAGCGTCGGTTCATGCGCATGCATATTCAAATTTCTATTGGAGTTTTCGCTTCAATGAAATTAGTGGTTCAACTGTTGCTACTTTTTGCGAAGCGAAAAATGTGCGCAACCAATCAGAGCTCAGGAACCGAACCGACGCCTTCGATTCGCGCAAATAAATTCGCCTAGTGGAAAACCGGCTTAAAGCTACGTTCACATCAAGCCCAGATTCTGGTCCGGAGCCCGGAGAAAAAATCGTGAAAAATGGGTTCAGTGGTAAAGAATAGGACCGTTTACATCAAATTTGTATGTTTTCTAATCCGGACTCCGGACCGATGGATGTGACAGCCATTTGTATCCTGAAATCGTAGGTCTTTTTTTCTTGGACCAATCAGCAACAAGCTTGGTTGGTTTGAACCATAGAGATATAATAAGAATAAATAATAATAGCTCTATGGTTTGAACCAATCGAACGCATACGTACTTAACCCGAACAACCGTGTTCCGTGCGCGATGTAAACGCAGCGTTCAAAGAACGTAGCAACTCACGATTTTTTGTCCGGGCTCCGGACCGGGCTTGATGTGAACGTAGCTTAAAGCTGGTTTTTCACTAGGCGAATTTATTCGCGCGAATCAAAGTGTCGGGTCGCTTCCAGAGCTCTGATTGGTTGCGCATTTTTTCCCGGTCGCAAAAACTCCGATAAGAATGTGAATGCGCATGAACCGACGCTTTAAAAAAAAAAATTGAATAAGTAGACCTGTTTAATTTGCCAAGCCTTTCCTTGACTTTGTATTATGTAAAAGCATTAAAGAAACGAGCACAATGTTCAACAAATGTAAACTGTAAACATCGCAACAGTGAAAATTATTTAAACGCAGTATCTTATTAAAGAAGAGTGTGAGAAGGAACAGGTGGGGTAGGAGTTACGTAGGACTACTATCAACACAACACAGTTTAATTATCGCAATATCAACACTACAACAGTATCTATGAAGAGTATTGATACAGGTTCCGAGGGGAAGACAACGCGCGCGAGGACCAACAAATTCGCCATACGAAAATCAACTTATCGGATGATACAGTACCGTAATAAAAAATTTTATCAGAACTTCCAAGGTACTTCTAAATTAGTAACGGACGAAAGAGGAAGAGAACTAAACAGCAGGTTTGATAACATGTATCTCAATTGTTAGTATAATGATAGTAAGATTAACGCATGTTAAACATAATATATTGCAATTCCTGGTTCATTCGCTTAGTGTCTCTACGAAGTAACGAAATGCTTTCCAAAGTGGTTTTGGGGCTCTGTCTGCTTGCCGTCGTTTTCGGCGAACAAACGCGTTACGATGGGTATAGTAATTGTTATAATTATAATTAATAATACATTACTTGGCTTCAGGCCTTGTTAAATGTAATGTTTACTATAACAATACGTTAGTATTATTCATTGTTGGAGCAGATGACCCATTACATTTAACTGGTTGTAACCCAAATATAAAATCAGGTATAGGCATAGTTATTTTCTATTGAAACTTTCAGGTGGTGATAATTCGTTAATACTTTTTGCTTATTGGGTGACAATGTCTTTTTACTACCATATAGGTATCAAGTTTTGCGGGTTAAGTTAAATTCCAAGCGTGAACTGAACGTGATGCACGAGATAGAGAAAGAGCTTGGGGACAATGTGGAGTTCTGGCAATCTACTAGGGTACTGGCTAGACCAGTTGATATCATGGTAAAACCAAAGCATCAGTACTACGTCAAAGCACTCCTCAAAGCTGCTGGACTACAATATGAAATAATGATGGACGATATTCAGAAGGTAATAGATGATCAACGGGAAAAGATGGATGGGAGGATGAGTAGCAGTGACGTAGCCTCATTTGACTACAGTGTCTACCATACATACGAGGAGGTAAGATCTCTTCATGGCACGACGTCATAATTAATGTTGGGCCCGCAGTCATAATTTCATCCTTTATTGAAATTAAACATCCAGATATCGCAATTATTGTAATATATCGTGTTGTCGCGTTTATAGACGTGAAAAGTGAATGTTAAAATGTACGTATTGTTGTGTGCGAAACTATTCAATGCGCAGTCGTAAAAACATGTTCATGCCGAACGTTGTTGCATTAAACAACCACAATCCAGATCGTCTCTACTATTATAGCAATAATAAGGTCTCTGCAAACCAGGTAGGGCCTACTCGAAAAACATAACTATCAAATATAGACGATGGACCTAACATGAAGCCATAATTTTAGGCCCATTACAGTAATATGCATTGAGACACTTGTGCATATATATATATATATATATATATATACTGTCTCTTATACACATCTCGCATGCTCATTCACATTATTATTATTATTATTATTATTAATTCAGGCAAAGCAAAAGATACAATAAGCTTATACAAAATATAATAAATATCAATAACTCAAACGATTAACAAGTACATTAAAAATACCAATCTTTAGCTTGTTACACCAGCCTGAAACAAATTCCTAATACTGATTGAATGATGTCCTAATCTCCTCCATACAGTTATTAATTTCTAACATTTAGAGGGGTCGCTGACCCAATCCCTCCCTTTGAATCCGCCTCTGATCATTATTAAATTTATGAATTCCAACAATACACCTTTAAAAAAAAACCAAAAAAAACATTATTTATTATTGAATCTCAGTTGAAGGGATCTGGAATGAGTGGAAAACCTGTTGTTTGGTTTGAGGGCGGTATTCATGCGAGAGAATGGATTTCTCCAGCAACAGTTATGTATTTTACAAGCAAGGTAAGATAAAAAAAAAATACTAAATAGATAGAATAAAGAAATTAATCGGATTAAACCACAAGATAATGTGGATTAGGCTGAAATTGGAATGAACAGACAAGCAACCATGGCAAACTTCTTTAGACACGTTCATTTTCACATACAAATCGACGTTTGCGCTACCTGACGTGTTATAGTACACGTTTATGAAGAACGCAACGTCACGACGACGCGCGCGCAAAGAATCGTGTTTAATGACGATCCGTTCAGACTTCCCACCGGTCCGACAATCAGCAGACGGCGCACCGTTTAGCGCTCACGGGGACCAAAGTTGGATTCGTCGTATGATGCAGTGAGTGCCTATGTCCATGACTTTACCTCGACAAACATATCGTCTTTTTAATGCTAATCTGAGTGACAATTGATACAACTATTATGAACCCAGTTGCTACGTGCTTTAGGCGTGTTTCTTGATGGATTATATAGCTCACTAGCTCACTAGTGTTTTTAGGCCAATATCCTCCCTATAATAATAGGCATATCATCTTTTGTGTCTATCCGAAACATTTGGAGAATTTGTATGGTCATATTTTTAAGGTCCACTGAAAATAAGTGATTATTATTGTGTCGGTTTTCACCCGTCGATACACTTTATGGCTCCAGATTAGGTCCTATATAGGCCCCTACAAGATATTCAAATTAGTTTTTAACCCCTTTCCTTTAAAAACCATCATATGTTTTACAATAGCTAATGCACCATGTTCTCCTTCGTAGGCTTCGTTCTGCCAACAAACACCTTCTAGAGGACCATTCTCTCTGTTATAAACTTATGTTAATGCTTTTTCTTTTCTGTTCAGGCCACCAATCATCTTTAGAATTTCTGGTTCTGTTCACCAATCTTCAAATTTATTGTCATTCAGGAAAATTCCGAAAACTAGTTTATTCGGAGATTCATTTTAAATCGAATATGGTAGTTCACTTGACCTATTCGCAGAGTTTTTAATCAGCGGGCAATAAATATTTACGATAATTTTAATTTATTTTTTTAATGCTGTCAGTTACTGGAAAATTATGCAAGTGACAGTGACGAGGAGGTCCGCTTGCTCGACGGCTTGGATTGGCTTATCGTGCCGTCACTCAATGTGGATGGATATGTCTTCACCTGGGCTGAAAACGGGGTGAGCTACTTATATAAGTACATACACCAACATCTTAAAACATTTACGATTAAATTATTCTTTTCCGTTCCATTTTCAATTTATTTAAATAATTTGCTGATATTGATAATTTTCATTGTAGTAATCTCTAAGTGAGAAATGCAATATAATTTAGTATTCTGTGTATTATTAAAAAAAAGTAATAATGACAATATATTCTGTGTAATAATATAAAACAAAAAGTAGTAATGATAATAGTTTAATAATAGCATAAGTAGTAATAGTAGTTACTTAGTAGTATTTACTACCCGTATTATTATTTTTATGTTATCGTTATCGTGATTTTATCGTCATCGTAGTTGTCATCGGAATTTCATCATTATCATCGTTTCATTATCAATATCATCATCAAACCATCATTCTTGTAGTCATCATTATCATTATCATCATCATCACCATCATTAGGCCTATCATCACTATCATTATTGTTATCGTTATTGTTATATTGTTTAAGTTGTTTCCAATATAATAATAATAAGAAGAAGAATAATTATCATTATCATTATTATTATTATTATTATTATTATTATTATTATTATTATTATTATTATTATTATTATTATTATTGTCATTGTCATTATTATTATTATTATTATTATTATTATTATCATTATAATTATTATTAATAATATTTTTATTATTGTTTATTGTTATTATTATTATCATTATCATTATTATTATTATCATTATAAATATTATCATCATCATTATTAACTCCAGGATCGTCTGTGGCGTAAAACTAGGTCAATCAACCAGGGCACCTCATGCAAAGGAACTGATCCCAACAGAAACTGGGACTACAAATGGGGAGGTATCGTCTTACTTTCTTCCTCCGATTTAAATTACCTACTCTTACTATGAAACAAAAACTCACTGTTGATAGGCATCATCCCACATAATAGGCACAATTTTCATTATTAATAATGATGTACAATAATAATTACAATAATAATCAAACGAGTGTGAAAAAACTTGTCACTACCAGGATTCGAACCGGGACTTTTTGCTGTTTATGCACATGTGATTGGATGAAAATAATACGAGTAGGCAGACTGTGGGGAAAATAATTATTTGCATCATCTACAGACGTTTGCCGCCTAAACTCTTGCTGGCATCGAATTTGTTTTTGTCTTTCAATTTAATTTTGTTGACTTTCAAAGTGCACCCAAAACTCATTATTAAACTTATTATTATTTTCCATGCACACTTTTTTTTTTCTCATTCAGTAGTTTCTATTACTTTTGTTAACTGGCAGGTGAAGGGGCTAGTACATGGGCCTGTTCCCTTACGTATCGTGGAAGCGGCCCACATTCCGAGGTCGAGATTAAAGCTGTTACGGATTATCTAATGAAAGTTAAGAAGACACAAGACGTGAGAGTGTTTGTGGACTGGCACAGCTACTCTCAATTATGGCTGGCTCCGTGGTCTTACTCTGCTAGTGCGCCAGATCCAGAAAACTCTAGACAATTAGTGAGTACATTGTTTTAAAACGAATACAGTGACCCACCTAAATACACAATAATAATAATACGTAATAGTAATAATAATAATAATAATAATAATAATAATAATAATTATTATTATTATTATTATTATTATTATTATTATTATTATTATTGTTATTATATGCCTACGCTGTCATACGCAAATACCAAGCCAGTGTACTGTATTGCGCTACAGACCAAAACGTACGCGCGCAACAATGTTTACTCAATTTTACTGGTAGCACAGGGAAATTTGGCCAAATAATATTTCTATAATGTAGGTCTATATATGAAGTTAGCTATCAGTCTTATATAAGTTACACGCTGTTCTCTTTTCCTAACATAGCTTGCTCTTGGAGACGAGGCTGTGGCAAAAATCAAGGAAGTTCATGGCTCTACGTATATATCAGGCCCATCAGCTCAAACACTATGTAAGTAATGCAGGCTTATTATAACATAATACAGGCTAATCATGGTATAGTATAAACTATTCCAACGCTATTCCAAAATGTAATTTATACTATACAAATTGTATGACTAGTATTTTTATACATAGGCATACTAACGGGGGTTTGCAATATTTTTTAATCATTTCATTCAATTTAATATTATAT
>NW_022752171.1:227355-256576 GCF_011630105.1 Anneissia japonica
ATATATATATTAGCAAAGCAAATAGCGCCCTCCAGTATAGTTACTATTGTTTAAAGATTGATTTCAGTGGTTCATACTTGAGCGATCACAATGAAAAGGGTTAAATAAAAAATTAGGTATTTTATAATACAATACAGGGTTGCTGGTGAGTCAAAACAAACCGAGCGAGAATCTAATGATAGCATTTCAATTGATTCGAGCAAACCGATGACAATCAAAAACCTGAGCCTGGCACAATAAGCGACACAGGTACTTACGGGGCCTATTAAGGGCTAGAGCTGTGTACAACTGAAATCATGTCAATGGAATATAGGCCTAACGCCTGTAGTTTCTATTATATATTATTTGTCGCGTTTTTACACTTTAGAATTACACACGGAGAGCCGATTACAAATATAGGAGAAGCAGTGGTAAGTGGAATATATCGTTTATCAATACATGGTTATAAGGCCGGGTAATTTTGCTTGACAACGTCCCTATTTGACGTTAAACCTTCGGAAATATCAACTCCCTGCTCTAACAATACGTTAGGATGTAGACAATGTATTCCCAACCTCAATTCTTATGTTTAAGAATGCATAGCTTTTTTGGTTTGACGAAATAGGCCAACCTACAACATGAAATAGATGGTAACCTAATGGTATGATATGCGTTTTGTTGCCATGTGCTCACATTACAAATAATTCGAGAGGCTGTGGACAAATTCACATGACACCGATACGATCTAATGTGGTTGTAAATGGTTACTTTTCAATTTTCTATTTTATTTATTATCATGATTATCATTGATTTTATAGAAAATTCTTTGCACTTCCTATTCGCGAGAGAACTATAGATATCAAAACTGTGAAACTCGCATGTCAAAAAATAGGCGTAAGATCTTATAATGAGTGGTTTTGACGATGTTTTTAAATATGTATAGTAATATTTATAATAATATTAATACTACAGAATGCTAATTTCTATGAAGATAATAATAACATTAATTATAATAATATAATAAAACTATTGATTTGATAATAAAAGTAATTATCCTAATAGGGATGATGGGGCCTATTTTTTTATTTGTATTTTAGGATATTTTTAAATTTTGGTTTGGCACTATATAAATGTTCTTTAAGATCATATAAATTTTTAATGAATGAATGACTCAGCCAAGGAACGAACGAACGAATGGTGTGATGATGATAGTGGTGGTGATGATGATGATGATGATGATGATGATGATGATGATGATGATGAATTGTAAAGATGATTACAGAATAGATAGCAGGCATACTGTACACCTGTGTGCTATACCTAAGCCGGATTTGCCGGAATATAACGCTCCTGACAAGGAAAATAATATAAAAATCTTTCATTTTTAAAATACAGTGCTTTGCATTTGCAGATTCATAAATAGCCATAATGGGATTAATGCGGAGATTTTGCAATTGAGGGAAATCCCCTCTTACCTCTTCGCAGTGGTCGAGCATATTTTAAATAGTCAACGCAAAAGTTACTGATAGGCCTACCCTCCTCGAACACAATTATTATTTTAACTTTTAGCTTGTACTCTGTGCCAAAAATTTTCTCCGCCTGGGTACACTTAGAAAAAAGCACCTCAACTTTCCGTATCAGAACTCAGAAATAAACCTAACAATCGTGTAAAAGACAATATTGTAACTTGCCAAAAGTCTTGTATGCAGACTTTTAGACGAGGAAGTTTCATCCCCGCATTCATAACATAGATATATTGTGTTAATTTTGGAAACTCGTCAAGAGAAAATAAATCGTGTGTCAACTCGACAGGTGAACTGTTAGTAATGGTATTGGCATGTTACCTACATTGTTTACTCGTTGTTCGCTCTTTGACAACAATTATAATTCTATAGATAGATTACTCATAGGTAAGGTGTACTCTTTGTTACAGCTGCCGCTCAGTCTTGTTAGATCAGCACGCGATCCAGGTAAAATTCAGTGAAATGTAATTGTTTAAGTGTATGACCGCATGCGTCCGGGTCTGCATTTGGGAGAATTGCCGAAACGTGCATTGAAAAGATTGCACAAAACCAATAAGTAAAAATCAAAACAATTACCATTCTATTATAATAATTTACATTGATTGTCTAACTACAAATAGTAGAACTTTTGATTTTGTTTTAATATGATAATCTATATTATTCATAAGGAATGCCATGTACGGCTCATATAATATACTTAACTTTTTTTTTCTTTTTTTCTGGTTCTTAAACTACCAATATTTATTTTATCTCATATTTTGACTTCTTGTGGAAGGGCACTTGTGGAGGGGCACCATGAGCGTTTTCCTTTAAACGGATACCGGCGCTTTATGTTTTCATTATGATTATGATTATGATTATTATTATTATTATTATTATTATTATTATTATTATTATTATTATTATTATTATTATTATTATTATTATTATTATTATTATTATTATTATTATTTATTATTATTTATTATTATTATTATTTATTATTATTATTATTATTATTATTATTATTATTATTATTATTATTATTATATTGAAGTAAACTAAAAAATGCAGACTCAAAGCAGGCCTACAATCAGTTAATGTGTGTCTACGAAAAATTTATGAAGATTCTTATTGAACTGAAGTACTAGATTATTCCATTTTCCCTGTTAAAAGCCTATAGCGTAAATACGTTTATAATAGCACAGACCCTAATAGGCATACAGTGCTAAGCCAACGGTTAAATTGGCAGGAAGTACATGTTCAGTTGCGTTTCATTGTCCGTTTATAATTAAATGCATTGACCATCTCATTTGTTGACCCTACAAAACTGTGGGTAGTTTATATAAATTACAAAATAGGGATCGAATTTTTGAGCGACCACAATGAACAAAGTGAAAGTAGATGATAACATCTAGCTACACAACGGAGTGTCATGTTTCGAATAAATTTTTCAGTTCTCTACCCTCCTTTCCGCTCCTCTTCGGAAACTTCATTCGGTGGTCCTCTTTTAGTAGCACTAAAGAACCATCAGCATTATCATAGGCCTAGCCTTGGAACAATAAACACAATATTGATTAAATATTCTTGAATTAAATAGTTTACGTTTGTTACGTGTCAGCAAACAGTACTGTAAGTCTGGTCTAATCATATAAACACTAGCCTCAAGCGCTATCAACATAACAACAAAAATCCAGACAGAACGTGGCCTGGATTTTGACAAATAATGCAAAATGGAAAACTTGTACATAGTTAAAAATAAAATCGCTTAAACCAATATAGCCTTCTGATTTCTAAAGTAACCCAAATGATTACGCTTCTTGAATAGTCGAGCAAGGCCAGATATAAATACTAAAAAACCTACAGACCTTGAGGTAGGCCTAAAATATATAATCAATAATTACACAAATAAAAGGGAAAGCTCCTACACTAGACTGCATTTACGGGTAGGATATACAACTTAAGCCTCCTGAATGCATACCGAGAATTACGGGCTTGAAGCCATCGTGGGATGGGATAAGGAATTAAAATTTTGAGGAGCAGTCAGTAAAATAAAACTCGCCCAGGCCTATTATACATAATATACATTACCCAATCAAACACACCGTGACGCACTTACAGTTTTCTTTGTATTTTACAACATAAGGTTTATATAATAAGAAGGGTCAGAGATCACAGGGTGGAGTGCGTTCGTCACTGCACTCTAGATAACCAGTGGGGTATATATCATTTGCATCGATTTATGGAATGGTGTTACAATGTGTTTAGCGGATAGCATCACTATCAATATGCCTTACTTCAATTAACAATTCATACAATATGGATTACCGGTATCGATAGAAAACTACAGTATCTATAGATAATAATTCATTAATAACAAGGCACAGTTACATGATTTTGTCACTTAATTACTTTCGAACTAATGAAGTTAAACTGAGTGAGGTTTTGGCCTTCTCTCATATTTTCATGTTAAAGGGTGATCCTTCCATGTCTATCTGAGAAGAGAAGGTCGGCATATATTCCGGTTCCGGAACCCTCTTTGATACCTGGAATAGTCTGATTCTATATTAAGAGGGGTAGGGAGTGGAGATGTTTCATTTCATTTATTCGTCTCAAAAATACAATTCACATAAAATATCATACACAAAAAGACGAAGAGGCAGGAAATCTAAAAAGAGAACTAAATCAACTGTCAAGTGGATCACCTAACAAAAAGACAGACAAACAGACACAAAATATATAAATGTATATGAATATAAATATCAAAATCAGCCCTTAAAATAATCTTTCAAGGCTTTATAAAAATATTTAAAATTTAAAATAGGTTTATCACGCACATCAGTCGGCAAATCATTCATGTTTTGGTCGTGAGAAAAAAAAATCATGTGATGTCACAGGTTTTAACCCAAGAGCATAGGATTGGAAGACAAGCTTTAAAATACAGAACAATAATCAATATCATACGCCTTTTTTGTATTACTGAAATTAGCATAATGTAGGCCTAAAATGTTTATCTGGTGAAAAAGTATATTGCTCCACGTCAGAGTGGTGTCGATTACCGTTGGTATAATTGAAAAACAAAAACAAAAAAAAAATAAATAAATAAATTTAAAAAAAACCAACATTCAAACCCAAAAGTGGTAGCTTTTACTTACATAAGAACTAGAAACGTTGTGCTTTTAAAATAAATGCATACAGTAGCAAACTGTCACAAATGCAACAACTTAAGAAGGTAGCTGTCGTGTGCACAGGGCGCATTTGGTGCTCTACGCACATTTACTATAAAGTATTGGATCTGATAAGTAGTTCTAAATTTCTCATTAATAGGTCGTTAATAATATTATATTCACTCTTATACCATGGGTCCATGCTTATACTAGCTTGGAAATTGATGAGAGTTTTTATTTCTCATTGTTGGTGAAGGTGAAATATAGGAGAATAACCTATAATAACTCACAGCGTCATTGTGCTGAATTGCGTATGACGGGCGTGGTCCATCATAACAGCCGTGAGAGGCGCTTAATGCACATCATTCCAAAACGACAGGAGCTCAAATTAACCATAGCATCGGGGTAACCCCTACTATTCAGAAAGATGCAATGTGTTCTTTAAAGTGCATACGAGCTGTATACACTAGACCTTCCGTTTTAAGTCCTTATGCGGGAAGACTTGGTTACCAACCGAACACTGGATTAGGAGGAGCGGCTCGAACGCCGATGTTAAGTGCAGTTAGCGGCGCCCCTACCTAACCGCTCGGCCGCTGGACAAAAGTAATGTGAGCGGGGGTGGGGATAACATGAGCAATGCACTTTTGTGCTACGTATGCTTAAACATGTGGAAGGTATCAACCAAAACCTTAGGCCATGAGTAATATTATTATCATTATTTCAATTGATTTTTCTGACACGCGTTAAACATTCGTAAAACTTGTACAAAGTCTGTCAGTATATCGTTTATCGATGCAAACAGTTGCTTAATTTTACAAGTTTAGCATATGTAATCGGCTTAACGCTATTCAGTGCAAAATATCCTGACAGACAGACAATTATTACTTAGCATCTTTGACACCTATGGTAGGTCATCTGCCTGGATTATAGCTATAGCACCATGTAGAAACCAGTAATGAATTGTTTCTACCATTGACTAACAAAATGTTGATAAATGTTAGGCCTAATATACTGAATGCTATGCCACAATGTAAGGCTGCAACAGGCTAAGCAAATTATCAATCAATCAATCGATTTTGTTGTAGGTAAAAATGTTTTAGCATATTCACAGCAAGTATTAATCGTTATTTCCCAATGTAATAATTTATAACATTTAAAATATATGACCAGCTTCATTGACTTGTGTACCTGTATTTATGTTTGTTAAACAGATTAAAAAATATTTATACAGAATTTAATGATCTTAACTTTAGAATGATAATGGTAAACAATTATCGTACTTCGAAATAGAAAATTAGAAGTATTAAATAGTACTCTACAATCGTTAATAACACAACTTTTCTTTGTTAGGTTTTTATCCGTACTTCTAGGAATTGAAAATTAAGCCACAGAACAGTCTTTAATATGTAGGCCCATCTGTGCTTAGACCTACTTGCTTTAAATTTTTTTTTAAATATTCTATTTTTTAGCAGGCTAGTATTTAAATTTCCAGACGTTAAATAATACCATTGTTAACTTATATAAATATGTACTTGCATGTTATTATTTATTATTACTTCATTATTAAAACAATTTGTACACCGGTCAGGTACTTACTGCTTTTTACAACGTTAGTCTCAAAATGTACTTTGTGTAACACATGTGCGTACGTAGTAGGCGTATAGCGCGTGACTACCATGTTATCAAACTGAAACCATCTGGACTTTTTTTCACACAAGTACATTATTTTATTTCCCTTCTGAAAAAATAGGCTAACTATAACTACGACAGAGACATCTTGCATGAAATTCATTCTTGTGTCATTAAATAGATTTATTGATGTTTTACTAAATAGAATCGTTGTGAAGAGGATGACTCTTCTATACAGCAACGTCAACCAAATTATGAGCGTATATCGACAGCTTCAAATTCAATTTTTAAATTTACTGACATTTAATTGTAAATACAGTAAGATGTTCGTTGGTATCGACAACAACGACGCTAAATTGTTGCGGCATTGTTGCTAGATCCACAAAACGTCAGCGTAAACGTACGGTACGCACACGCACGTGCGTTTGCGGGACAGCGCGTATTTGTGAGACATGCGCGTAGGCCTATTTCTGGCCCTCTTCTGATTGGTCTGTTGTTAAATGTGATTGATACTCCGAAAAGGTATACTATGATGCATACACTTCTTTGAAGGTCACAGCGTGAACTTGACTCTAGCCTTAAAAACATTGAATATTCTGCCATACAAGCTATATAAACAAATATTCTATCGACATGTAGGCCTAATGGTACCGTATCATTGTATTATAATGTATTGTATATTGTATCGGGACTTTCAAAATATTAAAAGAAAGTGCAAAAACAGGTTGATGTTTTATAATAATCAATCGTTCGTTGTTCGTATCTAACTAATTATTTGCAACTGTTGTATTTATACACACAAATACACACCCGACCACTTTAAGTTCTTAAATGAATGTATTTATTAAGTTTACGTGTTCATCTTCATTTTCTGTGGGGAACGCATGCGGTAGTTTATAGCTTTTGTTTTTGAGTACGCGATTTCGCAATCCCGTATGGCAATTACGCGATATTGTGGATACTGAGATTAACTCACTTTTGTATAATGTGCATCTAATGCTTTTTGATTGCTCGAAAGCAGCGTGGCGCAGTTGGTGGGAATCATTGTTCATGAATCATTGATAGCTTTTGTTATATTTCATTAAGCTACTCTTGGTATTCTGTGAAATACAGGTTGTAGGATAACGCCCTTCTTTCGGAAGCTATGCAGTGGCGGATTCAAGGAGGAAGGGGTGTGCAGCCGGGGGGGGGGGCCTAAATTAAAAAAAAACAAAAAAAACAATGGAGAAATAAGATAAAATGATATTAAACCGTTAAGTCTGAGAGTTCTATTGCCGGCCATCAAAGGTGCCATAATCATACATTTTCTTCTGTGTGAAAGCCCCTCCCTGGGCCCCCTCTATTGGAAATTCCTGGATCCGCCACCTAATGGTTGCTGTTTAGTCTTATTAACAACTTGATCCACATGTAGACCTAAGCTAATAAAAACTGCAGTATACTGTGCAGAAAAGAGCAGTACTCCTAAGGGGCGGCGCTGAACTGTACTAAGTGTATCAGTAGGAAAGCGACAATTTTCTAGTTAGAACTATTATAGGTCTATTGAGTAATAATAGACCTATATAACGTTACTTAAGTAGTATTTCTATTCTAAGTCTAAGTCTATTAGGCACATGGCTAGCCCTGTCCCTTGTCTATTGTTGCTAGGGTCCCGAAAAACGCTGTTGCAAACAATGTAACATTTATATCTGTGGGACATGCGCGTATACCTGGCCTGCTCTGATTGGACAGTTGTTAAGAGTGATTGACACACCGATACACGAGCACATTGATAGATTTTCGGTAAAGCAGAGCTTTTAAGACGAAAACATATTCTCGTTGTCGGCAACTTGTTTATAACCTGAAATGGCCCTGAATAACCTTTGCAAGAAATTAAACAAGCCGACAAACACAACAATGTTTTGTTATACTTGAATAATAACAGCTTTTACGACATGATATATTGATATTTATGAAGGCAATCTTATGTCCTCTGCTTTAGCTGAAATTCAATACGACTTCAAAAAGAAAACCAAACTATCTCGGTGATCTGTCACGGTGACCATGATCCCTTTTTACGCAACCAACTCTCACTGAACAACAACCGATAGGGTAAGAATATATGTTCTCTCCGGTTGTACATACGCCTACTGTATATACATTTAATGCAGATAAACATTAAAGAAATAACAAGAATTAGACAATTCAAACTCGAAAAGGTGTTGCAGATTCGACAAATACGATCAAACCCAATTAAAAATGATAGTTGTTCTCTTATCTGATGGTTCACAATGAACAATCTAACCAAAAATATGTACTTATAAGAATATTACTGGTTTCATACAATTCTATATATCTGTCGGCAGTATAAGGGATACAAAAAGTTACAAAGTAACAATAAGTAGAAAGCTGGCGGCTAATCAAAGAAAATATATGTATATAAAATTTGAACGTCAACGTGTATAAAATATTTTGTGAAAATATCACGATTTTAAAAGTGGTTGTATCTTACCTGGGTCTGTTTATTCCATTTCAACATAGGACTACCAGCAGCGGCACAAATAAAAAAAACAAACTTTTCTTTAATCCTAACATAGGCCTATACAATACATTTTCGTTGCCTTATATAAATACTGCATTATTAATGCCTATATTAATTAGAAGAGCACTATTATGATATACTGTATAAGTAACAACATATTTAGTTTTGACTATTTTTTTTATTATGACTTCTACAGCGCCGTTGTAACAGACCTTGCAATTATACATGTAACTGGAGTATGTAATTTAATTTTTTATTTGTTTCTCTTTTAATTAAATTATCGTTAGGTAATTCTCTCAGTTGTTTCTTTGTTAATTAAAATAGGCCTATTCTGCAATTTTAATGTAATTATTCAAATAATATTATTTGTACTTTTATTGTCATGGTTGTGCAGTGATTTCGTTTTTTGTTGTGTAACTTTCCTTAGGGGTCGTTGAACACTATCAACATTTCACAAGTGTACAAACAGTACACTAGTGGGGGGGGGGGGGTAGAAAAATGTGTACACTTTCAAATATGCATACAATTTTTTATTCAAAATAATAAAATGTAAAATAATTGTAAAATTAGAATGTAGGGCCTAACCATGGATATAATATTGATTTTAAGCAACCTACTACATTGCTTTAGTTGACTTCACAAAAACATGGAGAATGATTTGCAAAATCAACACTTTTTTGTACACTTTCGGAGGGGAGGGAGGGGTATCGAAAAGGAGTAGGGGGCCTACTGTTTGTACACTTGTGAAAATGTTGATAATTGAGAATGACCCCTTAAAAGAGCAGTATTATTTTATTTATTTATTTATTCTTTATACTGGGTTACCTCTTCAGTATTGTTACTGTTCTCCCAGAGGGCCGAGTACACATAAAACATTAAAAATCACACTGATTATAAATTAATAAGTTTTTCATGACAACTATTTGTCATTTACCCGTATACGGATATGTGGGTGTCATATCACACCCACATATTGACATGATGATGTCATATCACACCTTTATGGTTACATTAAACTTGATAGTGTGGAGAGAGCCTAACTGTTGAAAAGAATAATTGTGGGAATCGAACTAGTGCCCTTCAGAGTGCCATTCTGCTGCTGTGCCAATAAACCGCAAAAAATTGGCAATAGTTATTGTCATACTTATAAACTTCCGCAGCAAACACTTGATATCAATGCACCATTATCTGGCATCTTTATATATATATGTATATTCTTTGTTTATTGCAAATAAAATGTCGGTGTACTTAATAATGATATTGTATCATTATTGTTTATTTGTGTCAGTGAGAATGTAGCATCTGTTTAAACTGCCTTTCTCTTTCTCGTGGACTCTAAGCAAAGATTATACTATGTTGCCAAATAAAAGTATTATCTATAAATAATATAATATTTATTTGACATTGTTAAAAAGTACATGATCGATGTAGTTGGTTGCTGTAATATGAATAATTTAAATAGCCCATCATTACAAATTACACAAAAAACGATGAAGATAATGTAAAATTTATCAATATAAAATTTTAATTGGATAGTAAAGACATATGCTAGTGGTTACCGATATTTTAAGACTGTAGACAGAAGATGAGTCGCCACAAAAGTACATCAAATTTAGTTAATTATTGATAAGGCTCCTACTTAACAGTAGTAATATGTTGTTGCCACTATGTTGTAAGAAGCGGAAAAAAAATGGAATCGTGAAAATTGATGAGGCCAACACCACGACCCTTTTGATTTTAGAGACCCCAATAGTTTTTTCTGGATCTCGACCAAAGGTTGGAAAATAACCTATGCTAGAGTAAATTTGTGGTACGTAACATAAATAGGGCCTGGTTCCGAGAAGAACTATGTTCCAAACTAATTCCTTTATGTATCTTCAGAAATCATTGATGGCATTAGCCTATACTTAGTTATTATGTTTTGTGAAACACATGTCGGTTAAATTGTCTGGTGGCGAGTTAAATCTCCTCAAAATGAGGAAAATTAGGAGTCATCGCTATGAGAGGTCGTTACACCTTCAAACTAAGTATTATAACAACTTGTTTCCGGTAGGTTTCTGGAGATTGCTATTCTAAAAAATTTGTATTTTTCTGGTGGCGACAACACCAATTAAACCAATACTTCCGATTAACAGTCTGTTCAGTTAATGCTACGAAGCGTTGTAAGCTAATGATTGCATAATAGCAACAACAACTACTTGATATTATGCGACATAGGTCAGGGTAGGCCTATTCTATGTATCAAAAGTGATAGAAAAACTTCTCTGGTTTTCAGCAGTTAATACAACAATAGCTTATACTTTATGTTTGTATAAATCGTAATCTATATTCAAGCGGCATTTTGTTTACCTAGTTCCAGTTCACATTCCTTAATAATTACGGTACAAGACTAAAAAACCCAAATCTATAAACCAAATATAGCGGTTGTCAATGTTTTTCGGGACACGGTGCAAAAATAATAAGCTTTCGATTTGCGTGACGACATTGCGGCTCCGTTCGCTGTTGCGTTTGCGTCTTCGTTTACAAAGCGTTTAAGAGTGATTTTATTTATACAGAGAGTGCGTTAAGGTGCATTCACACTGAATCAGAATTTTCGGATCGAAAAGCCGAACAAGCCGATCAAAAAAAAATCAGAATTAGCAGGCCTACTGTATGTAAAAATAGGGACGCATCGTAAACGCGGTCCAAATTTCGGTTTGGTCTGAAGAATGTCAGCTTAAAGGCCATTTTCTACAGTGATCGTGGTACTGCTGCAGTATCTCTCTTTGGAAGTCGAACAACTATACTTTTGCTAGGTTGAGATAGTAAGATACAGAATGCAGCCAAAGCAGGTGAAAACAGAGGCTTATAACATAATCATAATAAGCTCCAAGTTGAAGGAGAAAGCGATGGCATATATGGATAATGAGATCAGTGCCACAAAAATAAACGGCAATACTCATTTAGGAATAAAGTTCACATGATAATTATGTAGGCCTACATGTGAATGCGTGAAAGATGATGACATATTTTATAAACAATAATAATTTTGCTGCGCCTACTGACTGATTATTTACTGGGTTTCAGAATTATTTGATAAAGTTAGAATACTTAGAAGAGCCCCTGCCTGGAGCCAATACCGATGGTAACAAGCTTGAAGAAGCCCTTATTAAATATCAAGCCGTAGGACAAATACCGCAGACAGGTATAGTAAAAGATATGCTTATACACACACACACACCCATACCCCACCCCTACACACACCCACACACACACGCACACACACACACACACACACACACACACACACATATATATATATATATATTATGCTGTTATTATCATTACCATAATATATTATATATATATACATATATATGATATATATATGTATATATATACATACGTAAGGCCTATACATACATATACATACATATATATACATATATACATATATAGGCCTATATTTACATGTTTGTTTATATATATGTGTATATAGATAGCCGTTAACACTGTTATTTGTATATATATATATATGTATAATGCATACATATATAGGCCTATAATGAAAACTTCCAATCACACAAAAATATGAACGATTCAGTCTTTTTACGGAATATAATATCTATAAAATGATACATGTAATATTTATTCTACAATGCGCATATTACCTAAAGAAACTAGTACACAAATAGATAATTGGTATGTAATAATCAACTCACAGGCGAACTTGATACTGCTACGCTTACATTGATGAACACGCCCCGATGTGGCCTACCAGACAACCAGAATAACTCTTCAAGATCAAAGCGCTATGTTACCGGAACCCCATGGGATCGCAAACATTTAACTTGGAATATAGAACGATACACGGAAGATGTCTCGGAAAAACAACTCGTCGAAGCCATCACTACTGCATTGAAGGTAAGATGTTCAAATCGCATAGATACACTATTTTGTATAGAGTAATTGCATGATAATGAAGACAGAGCATGGTTTAAGCTGGTTAAAAAGGCAATAACAATAATGACAATGGTGAGACGAGGAAGTAGGAGGGATGCTTTGGTGGTGATGGCGATTATGATAAGAATATTAAATAATGATTATAATACTGACTAAAATTATTACTGATCTTTAATAATTATTATCTGCTCCTTGAGCATCATTGGTGGAGATTTGCGCATTATAAATCTTTAATACTATTAGGCCTAGTATTATTATTTTGCAGTATTGGTCAGATGCATCTGGACTTACCTTTGAACGTGCTAATACCCCAGATCCAGATATCGTAATTTTGTTTGCAGAACCGTACGTAAACCACGGTGACAATGTCAAGTTTGACGGCCTGGGCGGCATTATTGCGCATGCTTTCTATCCGGGCAGCGTTCCCTTGTCAGGTGATGCTCACTTTGATAACGGCGAAACATGGACGGTAAACTCAGCGGAAGGTAGGATGTTCATAAAACGTCATTATTTTAATAAAATACTTCATAGGTTACCGTCTCGGAAGTAAAATCCAGTGGCTTATCTAGAAATCTTGAATTAGGTGGGGGTGGGGACTGATGGATGGAGTGGACATGAAGATGGAGCAGGGTTCTATGATTAGGTGAGGGGGCGCTAGCTTGAAAAATAAATTGTTATATCTATTTGAGTGATATTTTTTCTTCGAATATTTTTAATGGGATTTGGGTGTCGGGGTGCGATGGGGAGCGAATTGATTTAGGGAAGTGCGCCCCCCATCCCCATGCACCCTCTCCTTAAATATACCACTGGTAAAATATTTTCAGTTATTAAATATATTTAGTGAGGGGTTACAAATATCGCACAAAATTTGGAACTTTAAAATGTGCTCACAACTAAACCCATTTGTTTCGGGAGCTTTGAATAGTACCGGTAGTCATTTAAGATTATGATCAATGATCAATAATCATTGATTGTTAGTTATTATTTGTTGGTGACCATCTTCCTAGGTAATCGTTTATGCGACTTTAAAAGCCTACGCGAGAACATTTCTTTTCTATTGAACAGGTTCCTCAGTGAAAAGTTCATGAATGCTGAATGCAAATATGTTTTAATTTTTGGCGATTATATATCGATGTTCGATTGTAAATTTCATCAAAAATACAATATAATAAAGCAAAACATGATAATAAACATAAATATTTACTTTCTTTTTACGTTATACAGGTACCAGTATTGTGTCTGTTGCAACACATGAATTCGGCCACAGTATTGGTCTGTCACATAGTTCCGTGCTTGGTTCAGTTATGTGGCCATGGAATAAACCATATGACCCATATTTACAATTAGATAAAGATGATATCGAAGGTGTTCAATCACTCTATGGTAATTATAGTATTGATGTCCAATTTGGAGCAGGACAGAGGATTGTGGGGTTATTGAGATTAAGGCCATAGGCTATGCAATCAGTTGACATTAGATCTGACTAGACTGGCATGATTGATTGGCTAACTTACTGATTGGCTGACTGGCAGATTGACTGATTGACTGACTGATTGACTGACTGATTGACTGATTGATTGACTGACTGACTGACAGGCTGGCTGACTGACTGACTGATTGACTGACTGGCTGGCTGGCTGACTGGCTGTCTGGCTGACTGACTGACTGATTGACTCAGTGACTGACTGACTGCCAGGCTGGCTGGCTGACTGACTGGCTGACTGACTGACTGACAGGCTGACTAACTGACTAACTGACTGACTGATTGACTGACTGACTGACTGACTGACTGACTGACTGACTGACTGATTGACTGACTGACTAACGCGATTGATTGATTGATTGACTGCTGATTCGACTGAATGCCTGGCAGGTTGACCGATTGATTGACTGATTGATTGTTTAACAATGCTTTCTAATATTTTTTTAAATCAATAATTTACTTCCAGGACCACCTTCCAACGTTGTGACCGTAAACCCCAACCCTAATCCTCCGACAGAAAATCCAGTCATGCCTACGCAACAAACAATTATGGTTAATCCGAGCAACTGCCAGGTATCATTTGATGCAATCACATTAACAGCTGATGGTAGAACTTATGGTTTCAAAGGTACGCATAAAGTAGACAAGAGTATCTACCGTACCGTACTGCAAGGCCGCCAAGAGGGAAAACTGTAATAGGGGAAAGGGTTGGTGTAGGTTAGGAGTGTAATTTTTTTGTGTTGGGGGGGGGGGGGGGGGGTGCTGTCAATCTGGAGGGGCCCATTATTAGGGGACCCATGCCATTATTGAAGGTCCATGATAGTAATTATTATGTTTGAAAAAATATTGAAAAAAAATGCTACCTACAATTTTATGGGTCCCTGGTAAGCTTGGGGATCATTCCCCCTGCGCCCCCCCCCCCTTCTCGGTGGCACTGCCGTACTATATAGTTTTATCGTGCTTAGGTTTTCTTTCCGATGAAACAAACAAGTTGGAAGCAGTTGCAAATTGAAAGATAAAATTTATATATATAAAAAAAATTAAAATCACAAGTAGCAGAGGATAAAGAGAATCATTGACAAACATTGATTTTTAGTTAGAGGGTGGAAAAGTTCTTGCAAATGCTAAGTCCGCGCAAGCCACATTCCCGTGTCTTTGTAGTGCGCGTATAAGCCGACCGAATCCACGTCCTTACCAGACGATAAAACTCGCATGTCGCATCTAAATATCCTACGGTTATACATTAAATTTTGAAATATTACCAACTATGACATTCCTAGTGGTGGATCCAAGGTTGGTGTGAAACACTCGGATATCACCTGAATCTGAAGACACCGGGAGACCCCTACTCTTCCGAGGAGTGTACTACGTTCTTTAAAGTGCACACATGGGACATTAGTGCACACGGGACCAACGGCTTACCGGAAGGCGGTGTGCTTTCCATCATCAACCAATGAAGATATACAATCATCAGACATAATTATACCTTCGAATATTACATTTTGAAAAAAAAAATGTCTTAATAACATATTCAGAGTTTTATCACAGTTTTTCTCATATTTTTCTTAAGACAAATACTATTGGGAAATATATGATGGCAAGGTATTGATCCCACCAAAACGAATTTCGGAAACATGGCCTAGATTACCATCAAATTTAGATGCTGCATTAACAGTAAAAAATGGATATGTTTGGAAAGATCGGCAATACAAGACTTATTTCTTCACGGTAAGTTCGAAGTACATGTATTCATGTACATGTATTCGAAGTACATGTATTTGAAGTACACGTATTGGTCAATGATACATAAGTAAACAGAACAGAACTGAAATAAAATAAATGATAATGAAAACCCCAAAATTAACTAGTAGCGCTCATTATTAATAAATTACACACCAGTCTCCAAATATATGTCAATGCATATTTTAGGAATAATAATGTCATAATTATCATTTTAATTACGTAAGAGTTAACAATCCTCTTTTCATGGTGACTTTCTTTTATTTTACACTTCAAGGAGTTGGATGCAGTAGGCCCAACTCCTTAATATCAGTTTTTGAAAGAAATTGGAAAACAAAGAAATTTTATTGCAATATTATAAGTCTGAAAGTGCAATTTATGGCCTGATGTGGTTTGGACTCCCCATTTGAAAAAGTCCCTCTTCGTATCCCCTCTCTTGTCAGAGTTCCAGGATCTGCAAAAGAAATATTATAATAAAATTGCATAAAATAATATTGTATTATCGTTTTATATCATATTAGGGTCGTCAGGTTTATAGATACACATTCTACAGTTTGGATGATGGCTATCCTAAAGACATAAGTTGGGAATTTCCCGGTTTCCCTGAGCATTTAACCGAATTAGATGCGGTCGTAGAGGGTATAGGAAACGGTCAAACGTATTTTTTTAAAGGTAAATTTTGAACTTTTATTTGCGAAAAATAGGACAATAAAATCATTATTGGTTACAAAATTATTCATAGTCATTAACAATTGTTTTATGTATAATAATTAATTTGAATACGAATATCATATTAATTATCCAATCACTGACTCAGATATAGAGATATTTTGCTTACAGTTTCTGAAACACCATAATTGATGCATTGCGCTGGGGCTATCGCCACTGCGGCAGTATCCATAGCCACTCCCAATGTAATAAGCTTGTACATTGCCTATGACTCCTGACAATATACATTTGAGACATAGGACTATCATTATCTAAATTAACATTAATATTATTTTTACGTATATTAACATATAATTATCTCTACAAATGTTAAAATTAATATCATCTCTACAAAACTATTGAATATCACTTTAAATATTAAGGTTATCTCTACATTAAGCCTGGCTTCCATAAAATCGCTACACTGTCGCTACAGTGTTTTCAGTGCAATCGTTGCACTGCGTAGCGGTCCCCGACGCAATCAGGACGGCTTCCCGATTCGACCAACCAATCAGCATCACCGAAAGCTGTCGGCGATAGCGTGTAGGGATTGTATGGAAACCAACTTAAGTATTGATATTTTTATTTATTATTCAAAGCATATTCTGTAATCGTAATTCTAAGTCTGGGCATACTTGATTTATTTATATATATATATATATATTTTTTTTTATTCCAGGAGATGAATTCTACATTTTCGATTATAGTCAAACCATATCGGGGCCATTCTCTCTATTGTCATTTAAAAGTATCCCATCTTCAATTGTGGCGGGATTTCAGTTTTCAGATAACTATTTGTACTTTTTCACAAGCTTTGGATATTATTATCAATTCAACCCCTGGACATTCACCGTGAATTATGGATTTCCTAAACAGACCGTACGGGATTGGTTTGGTTGTGGCATATCACTGCAAGAAAGGGACGAGTCTGCCTCGGAAGAAATATCAGCGACCGAAGCAGCGCTTTTAGAAGATCCTAATATGGATGTTGATATTAACAATTCCGCCCTGAATACACGGACAATAAACTGTCTTACCATATTTAATTCGTTTTTAATATCTATAGTCATTGGTTTATATCAATAACCAAGTCTGATAGTTTACTACCGTATTTATTACATCTCATTCGTATATCCTTTTGTATATTTTTTCAGAGCAGATTAAGCTAAACTTAAACATGCATTCTAGAAATATTAACGATACAAACTTTTCTATTTATAGGCCTAACTTATAGAAATGTATTTCCAATCAATGACATCTTTAAATATACTGTGTTAAAAAGTATAGATAAACCTGCTGTATAAATCAAATTCAAACATTGGGAAACTATAAAATGATCATACAATTTCATAATTTATACAGCTAAACCAAAATAGTTTTAAATATTATAGAAATGGCATTATTATGGCACCCGTTAATTAGTGAGGAAATTATTCCTATTTTTGAATCAAAATTAGTAACTCTGTACAACCTAAAGCCTGGCTTCCTTAAAATCGCTACACTCACTATAGTGTTTCCAGTTCAAGCGTTGCACAGCGTGCAAACCCCTACGCAAATGGGGAGGCTCCCCGATCCGACCGACCAATCAGTATCACCAAAAGCTGTCAGCGATAGCGTGTAGCGATTGTATGGAAACAAAGCTTAAACGATTCAAATAATATTTAATTCAATTTAAGTTTTTTAGGTTATCATAGACGGTATCTTCAAATTCAAATTGGTAATACGTTCTTAGGTCCAGAACTAATTAGCAATATGTATGATTTTATAACCTAGTATATAGAACGAAGCGATTTATTTATTTCTGCTGGCAGTGAAATAAATTCGCAGATTAAATAATATAAACAATCAAGTGGGACATCTTAGGCCTAATAATAAAAACTATGTGGATAGAGACACGAGTGGATTAGAAATATGGGTGGGTTGGTGGGGATATAAGAAACACAATTCTAATATGACTGTTAAAGTTGATATAATTATGTGGTATTATACTGAAATGGGTTTCAGGAACTATTTAATTGGACATCAGCAAGAATAGACAATTTCCTTTGATTATTTCTCCAGGCAGAACACTAGGCCTATTATGTACTGAATGTATTATTTGGGTGTACACAGCGAAGGAGAGTTATAACTTCAAAAGCTCATTTCAGTAAACTTGGCCTATCGCCGACTTTGTACATTGGGCTTCACTTGTGGGATTTTTTAAACAATGTAATACTTCATGAAGCTATAGTAGCGCAGTGCATGCACTACAGTACTAAAGAACAAGACAAAGAATTAGACATAACCGCAAGCAGTTTGACGCAAACTTAATACGCTGCTAATTCCATTTTTAGATTAGTTCACACATGGCGCTATTATAAATTTATAGCTCCATGTTCCACTACTAGCAGACATCAGAGCCAACCACAGTCCGCAGCGACTGGATGCAAAAGCAGAGCAATGTGTTTAACGGAAGACACGGTTAAACTACATTCACACCGAATCCGAATTTTCGGATAAGATAGCCTACCGAACAGATCAGTAAATGGAATCAGTGTTTAAGCATAAAGAAAATATAACTATTTTCTCTATGGTTTAAGCATGTGGGGACGCTGGCGTTCAGCGCCTCCGATGTGAATGCAGTTTTATTCTGCGCTCTAGTATCTCCCGCGACTCCAGAGAGCTACATGACATGTAGTTTGTTGGTGCGTGGAGGTGTACGCACTTGCGTTGCTTGCGTTTACGTAACGCGTCTAATTAGTGTGAACACCAAACTTGAATTTGTTTTTCCGATCCTGTTCACGCGGTAATTTATGAAGGTTGTTTGAAGATAGTTGTTTTAATTAATGTCTTCCAGTAATCCACAGTCGACAGAAATATATTTGTACACATATATTAATTACTTGAACATGTTGTGTAACTATTATAAAATCAAGAATTAGGTTTGTTACACCGTATGACGTAGATAAGCACTAATTCCACATTTTTATAAAATGTAAATCGAGTTAGCGAATTGTGTGTATTGATGAAACCATTATATTTTAAGTTTATGAAACCATTATATTTTAAGTTTATGAAAAAAAAAATTAATATTAATTTTGTTTTTTTAAACATTAATATAATTATTGTTAGGACTATTATAATTATCATTAATATAACTGTTATATGATTGTAAACATATTTGATATAAAAATTATAATTACCATAAGACACCGTCGTCAATTATCGAATTGTATATATAGCCAGTATACAATAAAAACACATTTTATTCAATATATCGGAGAGCAGTTAATCTAAAATGCTAGGAATTAAAATCAAAATAAATCATAGGCATTTTAGTTGTCATAGGCCGATCCAGCACAAACCAAAATTGCCGTATATTAAACATTTTAGCGTATGGTGACTGATAAAACACAGTAAACACACCCTGATACATGATTCATTGGTCCAAGCTGTTGTTCATGTCATCATGCGTAACCAATCATGACAAGGCACCACAAAACATACACAAGCAGAACTAATTAATATTGTATACTGTATGATTTAATGCAAAGTAATTACAATTTTAAGATTAAAATAATTTAGCTTTTAAATTTATGTTTATGGGTTGAATCGCGTTCACCAGAGCCGTAACGACGAGTCACGGGGCCCGAGAACGTGTTGGGGGCCTTATGTATTTTTGTAGTCGTTTACGAGAGGCACCCCCCCCCCTTCCACAGTGGAATATCAAACAATACCGTAGTGTATTATATTACTGTTTGTAATTCTGAGTATTTAAATGACAGTTTGTAGTAGACTATAGACCATTTGTTCTAGACCATAATGTCAAGGTTCTGTTAGGAGAGAGTGCTGTTTATTAGTAGGGTGGGGATCTCCGGGGCTCCTTCGAGCCACCCCCCCCCCCACCGCCACGAGTGGCATAGGCGTTACGCCACTGGCGTTGGAATAACACTCCTCGGGCAGTTTATTGTAAAGCAAGGAGGAATATCTTATATTCCTCCATGGTTAAAGTGTCAAGAGATTTAAGTGCTCACACCTGGTTTTGACAACATTCATTATTTTATGCTTGTATCAAACGTAAACCTCACGAGATTACTACCCTGTGATTGGATGTGGAGTAGTGGGTAGTGTGCGTACTGTTGCTATGTCGGCATGGGCAGCGATTCGCTATAGCAAATCCGGCCAAAATATGTAGGGCCTAAGTGATAATATTTTATATGCACTTTAAGTAGATTTTGACCGAGTTTGTTGAAGGCGAATGGTTACTCTTCTGTTGGCAAGGTATTTGGCTAGATGAAAAAAGTTACAATGCGTACTCTATACATCCAGTGACGTGGCTAAATTTATTGGCACGTCAATGTTTTGTGGAGGTACATGGATATATCAGTTAACAAAGTGAAATGCTGGCGTTTCAAGATGTGATGTGAATTAATTCTCAATTTCTATTCTGTGTTAATTGAATTGCATACGGGACATTTTTAATAAACATAATACGATTTTAGAGACTTGTTTTGTGGTGAATTATGTATGTTGATACACAATAATGTAAAAAAAAAACCCAAAAAACAAAAAAGCGACAATACAGCGATGTTACAGAAAACCTGGCTTAAGTTTCACAATCATGGAAGTAATAAACAAACTTAATAAGAAAGTGATACAAGCCATCGTGATTCAATGTGCCTAGATGTCGAACTTTATTTGTTTCACATTCAAGTGAAATACGGGCATGACAATAATATTTAGTGATAACGTATTTTTACACCGGCGGTGCGCAATCCAATTAAAATAAACTTTCATATCTGTTCTTCTTGAACTTACAATATTAAACGCAACGAAGTTTGCAACGGACAATAACACCATTGTTAATTGTATGTTAATTATGATTATATTATTATACATTAATTAGGATATAGTAATTGAAAGGAATTATGCACAATGAAAATATATATATGTATATTATATACGGTATGTGTGTGTGTATGTGAGGTGTGGGTGTGTGTAGGTGTGTGTGTGTGTGTGTGTGTATATATGCTGTCTCTTATACACATCTAGATGTGTATAAGAGACAGGAAATTATGATTATATTATATTCTACACAAAATAGAAATAGGTTAAACGAAATTACCATAACAATTTCGAAGTACAATTCGATAATATCACTTTCAACGTCATGTTACTAATTTACAAAACTTTTCAGGTGTTTTTATTGTTAAGTGTTAATTAAATTCAATGTACAATTGTATTATACCTGTGTGTTTGTGTTTACTTGCCATTTAAGAATAAACATAGGAAAGATTATAAACAGAATGCTGTTCACTTAAGTACACATTTCATCATAATAACCAACAGGCATTTTGTAAACATTACACAAATCTATGTGTAGGCCTATTTGTCACTATTCCGATTCGAATCCAAGTCTCCCAAACCATCAATGTGCTCTGCCAAATTGAGCCACCAAGCACGTACCGTATACTGTCAAGGCATTTGGACACTCTTGCAATACAATGTATGTATGTATGTATGGTGAAACACCTCCGCTAGTGATGAATTAAATATGGTTTCCTAAATCGCTACCGCTATCGCCAAAACTTCTTGGCAAGGCCCCCTCGCGCTCAGACATTTTTGATAATTTGAAGTCTTATTTGATTCTGAAGATGAAATATCAACAGTATTAAACGGTTTTTCAGTGACAGATTCAGGAAATGAGGGGCCTTGGGAGTGATTTTCACAAATTGACGTTTCATACCACCTCAGCCCCAGTATAGTTGGGGCTGAGGTGAAAATTTATAATTATGGTACCCCGGCTAGATGGTAAATAAATCGAGGTCGAGTAAAATAAATTCCTACATTTTGGTCATACACATAGCCACATAGATGTTTGAAACACAATGTAAATAAAACATTGTTAGATTTAAATGTAAAAGAAATAATGTAGGCCTATACCGCACAATGAAAACAAGGTTATAATATTATTGGGAATTGAAAATACTAAATTTACCATCAGGTAAATTTATATGAATAAATGGAATTAATGAAAATTGTGAATACGAACGAATAATTACAAGCGTTTTAGGACGTAGATGAGATGGGTAGACGTCAAAAATATATATAATTGAGAATGCATAAACTAAGTCTATACTGATATCTTATTTGGAACAGGTAGGGAAATCAACTAATCCATTTGTTGTTTTGAGGCGAATAACGCGAGCGCTGTAGGTAGGTGTGAATCATCGTGAAGCGCTTGCATATTTGTGAATTCAATAGATGAGGCCAGGGAAGGACTTTTACATATGGGAGTCGATAACACCTCAGCCCCGCCGCCATGGTGATTATGACTCTTCTTCTAGATGCGCGGAAATGGCACTCTCAGACTAAAACGAGAATAAATATAATTTTAGTGAAATCTAAAAAGCAGATGAGTTTGTAAGCGGGGAGTAACTGACACGCAAGCGTCGGGGAAAAAACACTAAAATTCTTCTAAAATCTTATAAATACAGTCCTTGATTCTATGACGAATTAGAGGCAGTCCTAGTTGGAAACTGCTCTGATTGGTCAAGGAGTTTTGGTGGATCGATTTCTGGAACGTGCGAGAGTGTGCCTTGAATTTTTTACCACTGAAAATGTGGACCTTTGGTAATTTAGGTGGGCGAGTACGCACCCGTCGCACCCTCCACCCCATCCCCTGCGTACGGGCCTGGACAGCACGCAGCAAACACAACTTGGCCATACAATGTAGCCAATTTATGGAAACCAAGCTAAAAATAATATATTTTTTAGAAAAATCAATCAAATTCTTATATTCGTTTTCGTTCGTTAGCTACTTCTAAAATTTATTGTACTCAAAGAATTAATGACTCATTAGCTCTATGTCAATGACAGCAAATGCGTCACAATTTCAATTTTAAAAGAAAACCCTAAAGCCGAGTTTTCATAAAACCGCTGCACGTTACCGCCAAATCCTTTGGCGACGCCGATTGGTCAGTGGAATCAGTTCCAGATATTGCGTCGGGGACAGCTAGCTACGCAGCGCAATGATTGCAGTGAAACGCTTTAGCGACTGTGTAGCGATTCTATGGAAACCAGGCTTCACCTATCTTTTCCCTCCTCATTCTTTAACTACTGTATCAACAAAAGAGATTAAGTGTGCAATTGAAGAGGTGTGACTTATTAACGCTATGTTAATCACAGCAATTGAGTCAAAATTTCAATGCGATACACTTAAACTCTATAGTACTATAAACTGGACATACTGTACTTCTTATAATATATTTAAATATCACTAGTACATCTTGCAGAACTTTCTCGATACTAGGCCTTTTCCTCTAACAGATCAAAATATAATTTTAAATAGCTCTTTTACAATTTGATACACTGTACAGCACGTTTTTTTTTTCTAGATGAACATCGAAGTTTCAAAGTGCGAACACTTGAAAAAAAACAACTTCTTAAGGCCTGTTTACACTATGACGAAAGAAAGTAAAAGAGAAGTTTTCACACTAGCACGATTCGATAACGATTTATCGTGTATACCATAAAAATTATTATAATTTAAAAAATCAAATCACATGACGTCATAGCCATAGGAAAACGATAAAATCATAGTAGTAAAAACGATTTTATAGTTTTCCCATGCTTATGACGTCTTTTGATTTGATTTGTGAAATTATTGTTATCGAATTGCGCTAGTGTGAAGACTCTTATTTCTTTTACTTTCTGTATGAACAATTGCTTTTTAGCGTTGATCGTTATCGTCATAGTGTAAACAGGCCTTTAGACTGATTTATTTTTTTTTCTTTGTGATGTGCATAGACATGCAAGACACGCATGACAGCCAAGTGTCCTAAACATGATGACGGCTAGGTGGAAAAAGTAAGTATAGAGGTCAAGACAATATAAGTTCACCATTATAAATGAATGACATTTAACTTTTAGTTGTTCTTGATTCATGTAAACATTGTACTTTGAATGCTACATAAATATTATCAGAGTTATGTTTGTTCTTAAAGGTTAATTCACGTCAAATGGTCTACTGCATCTTGTCAAAGAATTCCAAGGACTGTTATGAGTAATATTAATACTGAGCACATTATTCAAGAATATTATTATGGACGGATTAGTTAAATGGGTTCAACACTACAAACAAAATAAGTTAAAAGGGGATATATAAAGACTTGGATTATTTCCTTTAACTAATAAGTATATATAATTTATAAAAACAACTGGCTGGTTATGCTAGGATTAAACAAATTAGGATTATCATTGGTTACAATCTGGACAACCTTGAAGGTACTGGTAGGCCTATAACACCACCGTTACAACAGCTATTATGGTTATAAGGTTTCCCTCTAATTAAAGACCACCTTTGGGACTAGGGTTTCCATGGTCTTTAGCAGCTTTGATTTCTAATTAGAATAATAAAAATAAAAGACATGTGAATTTGATTATGATTAATAGTTGATAATTATCACCTCAATTTCTGGAAATAGATAAGAGATAAAATAAGATTTACTAAACACCAAAAAGGCAGTAAAAGTGATAAAATACATGGTAGAATTTACAAATTAATCAAATATATATTATACAAAAATTTTAATAACTTTGTCCATATCATATGTAATGGAATTAGGATTGTGAACGCCACTAATCCTAATACAAAATCAGATCATGGTTGGGATTAGTAAGATTAGTAATCTTAAAACATGAATCTAAAAATATATAATAGCTCTAAAACATAAATATAAATAAATTTTGTTTTCTTATGATTTTATAAGTAAACAATTAAAAATCAGATCTTAATTGCGATTAGTATTAGTAATTTCAACAAAACATGAATCTAAAATTATATAATAGCTCTAAAACATTAATATAAATAATTTTTGTTTTCTGAGCACTTTAGTGGAGATGTGCGCTTAATAAATCTTATTATTATTATTATTATTATTATTATCATATAAGTAAACAATTAAAAATCAGATCTTGATTGCCATTAATATTAGTAATTTCAACAAAACATGAATCTAAAAATATATAGTAGCTCTAAAACATATATAAAATTAAATTTTGTTTTCTGAAGATTAAATACTAGTAAGTCAGTCAGTATATACACATATCTAAACTGAGTTCATACCATCCTAATACTTAGTTGTAAGGAGAGAATTTAACAGATAACATTTTCTGAGCCTTATTGGGTTGTCTGGTTATCAATTAGAATGGGAAACCCATGGAAATCCAGACAGAAATCAAACTGTAATCAAACATCGTTATTGAAACATGAGTTTTTAATTTAAATTCTGAAACCCAAGAAAATTAATATAGTAGGCATTATTGACAATTGAATATAATAGGTATACTTTATAATTTTACCAAGGATATTTATATCATTGATTGTGAATCTACTACAGCATTTTATTGCAAAATGATGGTGATGATGAAGACGGCAATGATGATGAACATCACGATGATAAGGTAAAAAAAATTGTTTGTTTGCCCTCCTCCACCCGCCCCTAACTCACTGAAAAAAATAGGGGCGGAAAATAAAAAAAACTTCAAAAAAGTCCTTTTTTTAGCTTTTTTTCTTTACAAATTAAAAAGATGTGAGTGAATTTATCTTTACTTTTTGCCAGATGCCCTACAAATTAGTCTAAAGTTGTTGTCTGATGTAAGATATTGCCATTCTAGGCCTCTGTGGGTTATTTTTATTCCATCTGATGAGTATTTAAAAAAAAATAAATAAAATACGTTTTCCACCTGCCCCTTTTATCATTTTAAAAAAAGAAGGGCAAACAAACATTTTATTTTTTTAAGCCTAATGATGATAATGATGTTGATCGTGTAGGTAATGATGATACTAATGATGATGATAACAGTAATTATAATATTCAAATACCTGAACAAATAATAATAAAAAAATAACAGCAATAGTTCTAATAACAAAAATAATAAATTCAATGTAGAGATTAGCAAGCCACCAAATAAACCCTCAAAATAAAAAGCTTTAAAATCTAATATCTACTGCCAGTTGGTCAAAAGCTAGCAGAGAATTCTAATGTTTGGCAAGATTCGGAATTACATTAGCTGTACCGCAAAAACAAATTTACGAATACAAAAAAAGAACAATAGCATTTAAGCAAAGAAGATTTTAGTAAATAAGAAATGCATACAGCATATGATGATTAAGCTAAACTAAAATTTGTTAATCAAATAAAAAACACAAAACAGAGAAGTGGGATATATTTTTCTGAGAGTGTATTTGTCTGTCAGGCTGAACAATGTTTGATAAGATTTTTTCTGAAAGTGTATGTTTTGTATGAGACATATCTGATCAGACATGTGTCTGTTTATGTCTATTATTATTTTTCCAACATAATTCACCAGACAAAATCTAATCAAACATTTATATGACAAATCAAAATCTGATAGCAAAAGCCCTGCATTAGTTTAAACTGCCTAAAAGCTGTTGAAATAAAAAATATTAAAGGGAATGGAAATATACCTTTGTATGGAACATTGCAGTGGAAGGAGTTTGGTGCAGTAGAAATGGTTTTGTTTCCTAACCCTTAGGTGGGTTTCAATCCTTCGCTGTGTATTTTGCTTGTGTCCTTGAGCAAGGCACCTTATCCACATTGCTTTAGTCTACCCAGCTGTATCTATGGGTACCAGAAAATTTCTGGGGTAACTAGCACCCCACCCAGGGGGAGTATCACATTCTCATCCAATTCACGCTAGAGAAACTGGGGATAAGCTCAGGTCCCATGGCTCGGCAAGGATTTACTATGGAACACAGCATTACTTCGCATGCCTGTATTATGGACTAAGCATTAAAAAATAATTAACAGATAATTTTCAGCTAACACAATATTGCACTAGTTACATGATTTAAAAAATAGTAAGGAGTATCTTTATTTGGATATCAGACATGAATCCATTCTGTGATGAATTCAAATCTACTCTACTATCCAAAGAAAGCATGTTAACAAGTCTGTTCCTAACAGACAAAACTACTAGCCCACTTTTCCCAGTTATTTTACGCCAGTATGTGTCAAAATTGAAGCGTATTCCTGAAGTTAGCTCCCATTTTCATCATCAGACTCCACATAGAGGGGGTTGTGCTTCTGAGAATCTGTGACATCCGTCGGTAGGTCCTGTATAGCTGGTTCCCGTGCTTTGCGTTTATTCTTTCTAAGCCTTGATTTATTATCATCTTCGAAACAACCTTCAAGCAAATCGTGTCTCTCAGGCATGTGGACGTACGCGGCGGCCTGGTTCATCTGTATGGTGACTGGGTTCTGATAAGCTATAGCTCCTACAAGGTGTTCTTGATGCTCTAATGGCTGCTTTTTATGGTCACAAAAATCTAACAATTTCACCTCACTTGGGAAAATTTGTCGCCCTCGCTCACCAAATGGTGCTGTCATTGCAACGAGGAGTTCGCTGACTGGATCATATTTTGGTGGTAAGTCTTCATATTTTGGTGGGAGTGGGGAAGAAGTGGGAGTGTCTTGTGTCTGGATATTAAGTGGTGTACCTTGTGTAATCAGGTTAGCAGCCTCCAATGTCATTGAGTTCGCATGTACATGCACGTCATCAGTATTAAGAAGACTATGATCAAGCTCAACCTGCCCATCCTGTGTAAACCTATCCAAACATAAACAAAATTTAAACAGAAAATGTGAAGAACTTTATATTTACAAAAATATACACACACACACACATACACTATGTATCATCATGTCATTTATTTGAACAATGTATTTATCTTTCTTTGATGATTTATATATAATTTAACAGTGTAAATGGCTATCTTGATCTATATTATATGTTGCTATTTATTTTCCAGCTGTTTAACGCCCTCTCAAGGTGCACCATTGTGTAATACAAAGTACCTGGCAGTTATTTTAATCTGTTCAACCATGAAACCTCTGTGGTCTAATGCTTATGACGCTCACCTTGACAGTGAGAGGTCATATATATATATATATATATATATATATATATATATAGATTAAAAGGCAAAATATTGAAAAACAA
The DNA here is from genome assembly GCF_011630105.1 of Anneissia japonica. Classification (NCBI taxonomy): domain Eukaryota; kingdom Metazoa; phylum Echinodermata; class Crinoidea; order Comatulida; family Comatulidae; genus Anneissia; species Anneissia japonica. The sequence goes on from NW_022752171.1 coordinate 256,030, forward strand.
CAATCCTGTGGGAAACAATGGCTGGATCTCGGTAGAGAAACAAAAATGATAAGCAACAGCTAAAAAGTAAGCATAAGTAAACAGCCAGAACAGAACCAGAGCTTTCGGACAACACTAAGTGGCGAGTGAGTGAGAATTGAAAAAGCCAGATAGTATAAAGTGAGAATTTCATGCAAGCATGATTAGAAACAATAGGCTAGGTGGGATTAGAATAAACAGCCTAAACAAGTAAACAGGAAGGCCAAAACTAAACTTTAGAGGCATGCCTCAATGAATAAGCCATATGATTTATCCAGAATAATTTGGAATACCATAGGTTTAACTTAGTGTACTGGGAGAACGTTCCTAATATTGAGTCCAAATGGTGTGGTGGTTTTAAGTAAAAGTTCCTGTGATTCTCTTTATCTTTGCGATTTTTGTCGCTCCAATTGGCATTATGGTCAATTGCAATCTCTGAAATTTGAAATTGAATGACCAGCTAAACTGAAATGTTCAGCTACATATATATATATATATGTGGAAAATGGCTACAATGCCATTGTAATTC